>NW_006922622.1:318857-357391 GCF_000298275.1 Orycteropus afer afer
GGAGTAAGAAAAGAAAATTCCAAAGTGAGGGCAGCAGGGAAATGCCAGGAGCATCACCCACAGAGCAAGCATTGTTCCCAGTTCCCAATTGCCATTGTGAAGTCTCCACCCAGAAGAGAAGAAGGCAGGGACAAGAGACTTCTGATCATCATGGGCTTCTCTAGATTCAACAGTCAGACCCAACAGAAACTGATTAGAATGGAAGAGCCTGGAGCAGGGAAGGCTTAGGAGATACAGGAGGCTACAGACTCCAGTGTGAGAGTGGATTTAAGATTTACTTTTTCCTGTTGTCCAAAGGGAAAGAGAACTGTCCTCCCTCCCTTTTCTTATTTGCCTGAGAAAACTTTAAATCTCAAGTCCTTCTGTTGAGCCCAGGTTATGAAGGAGTTGTTCAGCGTGAGGAATTTGCCAACACATGACAATGCAAGTGCAAGAAGTAGAGTTTATTTGCTAGCTCGAGTTAGGGTCCCTGCTCTCACCAATTCAGTGGCTTGAGCAAAAGACCTCGTGCTCCATTACTGTTACATCTTTATAGAAAAATATGGAGTGGAGTAGATAATTGGGTTTTAGGGCAGGGGTTTGGGAAGTTGGAGGGCGGGTTGGAATCCCCCAGCTTCAAAGGTGAGCGAGAGAACTTTGTTGGAGCCATGCAGAACTCTCTGATATGTGCGAAATCCGGGGGGAGGGAGGTGAGACTTGCCAGAGCTTGAGGTATGAGAAATCTCCACATTAAAGGCTTCTGGTTAAAGATCTACCTGGAGGCATTAGGACTCAGCATGGGACGTGTTAATCTCCACATTAAAGGTTTCTGGTTAAAGATTTCTCAGGCTTCACACTTCTTCTGTCCCTTCTACATGTAAGTCAATCTTTTTACACATTAAGTAAGCTTCTAGCCAGTCTAACTAACCAGTAATGTTTTTCCTGAGGGCTGGGAACCATTTCTCTGAAATGCAAACATTAAGGAAGATGGAGCGGTAGGTCCTGTCACCTTGGGAGTTTAACATAGGTGACTTGCTCCAAGCTGTAACTAACTACCTGCTTGTCGCATAGATATGAGAAGTGTGCTTTTTTTTCCTTTGGGTAAAGATAGTTAACTAGCATAGGTGGCCACCTCATTACCAGGTGAACTTAGCATGAACTATGAAAGGTGCTGTCAAGTCCTCTTATATGCAGATGAGTAGTCACATTTCTATAGAGCAGCAAACATCATGAAATATTTATAAATGATATTGAAATACTTAGGAATAAATTTATGGAAAGCTATGCAAGCCATTATACAGACAGCTAGTAAATATTATGGAGAGAAGTCAAAGGAGACTTAAATAGATGGAATAATTTGCCAAGACCTTGCGTTGGAGAGTCCCTCACACTCCCTGCCAAGTTTCTAGCGGTAGAGAGCATTTTGTATGCTTGTTTCTGAGCTCACTTCTGTGGTAGGAGGAGGGAGAGGTACTGCGAGCAGTCCTAGGCCTGGATGTGAAGAGGTCTCATTGGCTCTGCTTGCTCTCATGTGCCTCTGCCCCGACCATAAGATGCATATGATGTAGGACTAAACATGGGTCCCTGCTCAGTGCCCAATCAGGCCAAAAGAGGTTACACACCAAGTGATTAAGAGGAGAGAAAATTATTTATTGCAAAGTGGCAATGCAAGAAGACAGGGGCCAGTACTCAAATCTGACTCCCTGAATTGAAGTCAGGATAGTTTTGTAAGTTTCAGGAGAGGAGGATTATACATATTCTTAAAAACTTCAGGAATTTGGGTGTGAATTAACTGGGGATTGGCTGAGGCTTCCTTCAGTTTAAAGGGACAATTTTTAATGCAGTGCACTTGTGCACTGGGTGAGTCACATTGGCTTTCTGTCATCAGTGGATTGGGGCTTGGGCAGAGGGGAGAATGTCAGTTCCCAACAACTTTGTTTCCGTCTGTTTCACTGTGCATGTCTGTGGGCCAAAGCTAATTTTCAAGCTGTTTCCTGAAACATTCATTAACATACTTATCACCTATTTCTAGGGGGAAAACATGGAGAGAACGTATGAATTGACTTTTCATTCTATTCAGTTCTTCAGGAACTGAGTTATCATGTTTACTTATCTGCCTCCCACCAGGTATCCTGTGCCTATCTGTCTTAACCAGGGTGGGGTGATAGTTGAGCTTTCATTCTATTCAATTCCTAAGGAACTGATTTGTCATGTTTACTTATCTGCCTCCAACTGAGGAAGCAGGCTTGATTTTGATTCTACTCGGCTTCACACACACCCTGGCTCATCCCTGCTCCAAAAAGGAAGAGACCTATGGAGCTGACCACACTGGGCCTGCAGGTGGATCAGAAGAGAATGGGAAGTGGTTACTGTATGCCAATAACTAACCAACACCAGTTAATGGATTGGAACCCTCAGTGGTATGATGTGTCAACCTTCAGAGAAAGAGCTGTAGATCCAATGGAACTCTAGTCAAATTCCCGGCAGTTTTCATTGAAATTGACAAGCTGACTTTAAAATGTATGCAGAAATTCAAAGGGCCAAAATAATCTTAGAGAAGAGCAAAGGAGGAGGGCTTACACTATCAGATAGCAAGACTGCAATAATTAAGATAGTGTGCATTGGTGCAAGGGGAGACGAGTAAGACAGTGGAACTACAGAAATTCAGAAGTACACCTACACACACGTGTTCACCTTGCACTGCAACAGTTTCAATCTTAGATAGTTAAACAACAGGAATGTGTGCACACTGGCATTTCAGACATATGCGAGACTGTTCTGAGTCACATTATTTGCAATGGCCAAAAACTAGAAAAAAAACAAATATCAATGGAGGTTGTTTGTTGTTGTTAGGTTCCATCCAGTCATTCCCAACTTGTAACAACCCTATGTAAAACACAATGAAACACTGCCTGGTCCTGTGCCATCCTCACAATCATTGCTGTCTTTGAACCCATCATTGCAGTCACTATGTCAGTCCATCCCAATGAGGGTCTTCCTCTTTTGCCCTGACCCTCTACTTTAACAAGCATCATGTGCTTCCTCTTGGACTAATCCTTCTTGATAACATGTTCAAAGCACAGAGACAAATCTGGCCATCCTTACTTCTAAGGAGCAATCTGGCTACAATTTTGACAAACAGATTTGTTGATTCTTCTGGCAGACCATGGTGTATTCAATATTCTTCATCAACATCAATTCAAAGGCATCAATCCTTCTATCTTCCTTATTCATTATCCAGCTTTCATAAGCATTTTAGGCGATTGAAAATACTGTGGCTTGGGTAAGATGACCTTAGTTTTCAAAGTGGCATCTTTGCTTTTTAACATTTTAAGAGGTCTTTTGCAGATTTTTCCCTGCTATATGTGTTTTCCAGTTGGTTCGTGTGATGGTTAAAGTCGTATGTCAACTTGGCTGGGCCATGATTCTCAGTAGTTTTGTACTTACGATGTAGTCATCCTCCATGATGATATCGGATGTAATGTAATCACTTCCATGATAAGATCTGCTATGAGCAGCCAATCAGTTGACAGGCAGGTTCCTCAGGTCTGTGGCCTGCCTCCAATATATGCATGGATGTTCTGGACAAGCCCTCTGGCTTTTAGTTCAATCTGGATCTGACATCTGGCTCATCATCACCTGACTTCTGATTCTTTGTATTTGAGTCAGTGGCTTGTCATATTCCCTGCCAATCTTGAGATTTATCAGCCTCTGTAGTCCATGAACTAGCAGCTTGCCATCTGACATGTTAATCTTGACTTTGCCAGCTCCTGCAGCTATGGAAGTCAGGAAAAGCCTCCAGCCTGATGTCTGATCCAGGGACTTGAGAATTGCCAACCTCTACAATGAGAAGAACTCTCGTTTATGCCAGGAAATTTGGAAGACAGCTATCTGGCCAGCTGACAGAAGATCCATATTGGTGCCCATTCCAAAGAAAAGTCATCCAACAGAAGGCAGAAATTATGGAACAATATCATTAATATCACACGCAAGTAAAATTTTGCTTAAAAGAATTCAAAATGGCTTCAGCAGTATACTGACAGGGGACTGCCAGAAATACCAGCTGGATTCAGATGAGGGCATGGAATGAGGGATATATCATTGCTGATGTCAGATGGATCTTGGCTGAAAGGAGAGGATACCAGAAAGATGTTTACTTATGTTTTACTTACTATGCAAAGGCATTCAACTGTGTGGATCATAACAAATTATGGATAACATTAAGAAGAATGAGAATTCCATAACACTTCATTATGCTCATGATGAACCTGTACATAGACCAAGAGGCAGTCACTCTAACAAACAATGGGGCACTGAATGGTTTGAAATCAAGAAGGGATTGTGTCAGGGATGTTCTTTCACCATATTTATTCAATCTGTATGCTGAACAAATAATCCAAGAAGTCAAAGAAGAATGTGGCATCAAGATTGGAGGAAGACTCATTAAAAACCTATAATATACAGATGACAGAACCTTGGTTGCTGAAAGTGAAGAAGACTTCAAGCATTTACTGATGAAGATCAAAGACTACAGCTTTCAGTATGGATCACACTTCAACATAAAGAAAGCAAAAGTCCTCCCACAACATTAAAATAAATGAAGAAAAGGTTGAAATTGTCAGAGATTTCATTTTAGTTGGATTTAGTATTACCACCCATGAAAGCAGCAGTCAAGGAATCAGACAACTGATGGTATTAGGCAAATCTGCTGCAAAAGACCTTTTTATGGTGTTAAAGAGCAAAGATGTTACTGTGAAGACTAAGGTGCATCTGACCCCCCACGTCATGGTATTTTCAATAGCCTTACATGCATTAGGAGCTCTGGTGCCCTAGTGCCTAAGGCATTTGACTGCTAACCAGAAGGCTGGCAGTTCAAACCCACCAGCCACTCCTCAGAAGGAAGATTAGGCAATCTACTCCCATAGAGAAGCCACCTTGGAAACCCAAGGAAGGGTCACTATAAGTTGGAAATGACTCAGTGGCAGTAAGGGTTTTTTTGTTTTGTTTGGTTTGGTTTGGTTTGGTTTATATACATGTGAAAGCTGGACAATGAATAAGGAAGACAAAGAGAATTGATGCATTTGAATTGTGGTGTTGTTGAAGAAAATTAAAAATACCATGGACTTCCAGAAGAACTAACAAATTTGTCTTGGTACAGCAGGAATACTCCTTAGAACTCCTTAGAATCCTCCTTAGAAATGAGAGTGGACAGACTTCATCTCATGTAGTTTGGTCTGTCCAAAGGGACTAGTTCCTGGAGAAGGATCTCAGTTTTGGTAAAGTAGAGGGTCAATGAAAAAGGAGAAGATCCTCAATGAGATGGGCTGCCACAGTGGCTGCAATGAGGTACTCAAGCATAGCAACAATTGTGAGGCTGGTGTGGGACAGGATAGTGTTTCATTCTTTTGTACATAGGGTCACAATGAGTCAGACCTGACTTGACAGCACCTAGCAACAGTATAACTGTGTGAGACATTTCCTTGAGACAAATCTCTTTGTAGATATATATATATATATATATATATATATACACACATGTAAGTTTCACTGGTTTTGCTTCTATAGAGAACCCAGCCTAAGAAAGTTGACTACGTAACTGTCTTCCAAATTTCTTGGCATAGACGTGTGAGTAATTCTAGCACTGCATCCATTTGTTGAAACATCTCTGTTGGTACTCCATTAGTTCCTGGAGTCTTATTTTCACTAGTGCCTTCAGTGAAGCTCACACTTCTTCCTTCAGTACCATCAGTTCTTGATCATATGCTACCTCCTGAAAGGGTTGAATGTCAACCAATTCGTTTTGATACAGTGACTCTGTGTATTTCTTTCACCTAAGGTTGGGCAACCACTTCCACAGTGATTCTGCCTCAGAAACCCAAGGAGGGGTTGCTATGAGTTGGATCCAACTCTATGGCAGTGGGTTTCTTTTGCCCATAGAATCCTTAATATTGAAAGTTACTACTTGAATTTTTCTTCAGTTCATTCAGCCTAAAAAAATGCTGGGCATATTCTTCCCATTTGGTTTTTTAACTCCACATCTTTGCACATTCCATTCTAATACTCTGCTTTGTCTTCTCAAACTGTTCTTTGAAGTCTTCTTCTTATTCTGTCTTAGTCTGAAATCTCCACTGAAATTTATCCACCATGGTGACCCTGTTGGTATTTGAAATGCTGGTGCCATAAGTTCTAGCATCACAGCAACATGCAAACCACCATAGTAAGCCAAACTGACAGATGAGTGGTGGTCAGTGGGGTAGGGTGGATAAATCATGCCTAAGTCATAAAATGGATTGCTACACAGCAGTGAGAAAAAATGGATCACTTCTATATGAGTGAGTTGCACAGTGTTAAGTGAAATATTTCATATATGGAAGAGAACATACAGTGTGATCCTATTGATGCTACATATGGTTCAAAATACACAAAGCTAGTCTATAGCATTAAATGTTGCGATAAGGTTTCCTTTGTGACTGACAGGGGACAGGAGCCACTTCAGAGATAGAGGCAATTACCTGTTTCTGGACCTGAATACCCGTCATGTGGCTATGTTAACATTGTGACAACTTATCAGTGCTACACTCAAAGTGCCTTTCTGTATGTGCTTGTATGTGTATATGTTAGTAACAAAGCAAAGTGCATTTTAAGGCTAATACCCCAAGAAGAACAAAATGAGACATTAGACAATCATAAAAGGCATTATTTATGAAGGAGGTGTAACAGCCACAAACCTATAATACAAACTACACAGAAGTAAACCTATGTGTGAGGAGAGCTTGGCAAAAAGACCACTGTAACAGGGCCTTCAAGACACCTGTTTCAGAATTGGACAGATTTAATTTAAAAAACTAGTAAGGACAGAGAAGAAATGAACAATGTAATCATTAAACTTACTTGTAAAACAGGAAATTTTCTTTGTGTTTTTTTATGTACTAATTACAAAAATCAATTAAGTACTTGGGCACAAAGTAAATCTTGGCAAACTATAAAAAGTAAACAATTCACTCTCTTTGATAGTAAGTCAATAAAGTTGGAAATAGTACAAAGTTAACTCTCTCAACTTTCTGATGTAGAAACTAAAGTTTACCTGACTTCACTCTGTCAAAGGTGGAAGAAAAAAGAAAATAAAGTCAAATTATTGCAAAAGTGATAACTTGTGGAACAGGCATGCATTGGCGGTCTGCCTGTGCCTGCTTCCAGAAGCACCTTCATACAAGATTCTGCATGGATAAGTCATCACTCAAGTGGACTTTGGCAGATTGATACAACTCTTGCAGCAGTTTTGTTGCTTGACTCCACACACAAGGTTATTCCCTGACTTAAACCCTGGAGCCTGGGCTCACAGTGGTTGGTTCTGTGTACGTATTAGTCTACACAATGTTTACAGCTTTAAAGAAAAAAAAAAATGAGATTTGAAGCCTTGAAGTTTAGATAGGGCTCTATTTCCTACGGCATGACAATATAATGAAAATATCACGACTTCCACGTGATTTGTTGTTGTTATGTACTGTCAAGTTGGACCCGACTCATAGCGACCCCTCCTTGGGTTTCTGAGGCAGTATCACTACAGAAGTAGATTGCCCCATCTTCCTTCCGAGGAGTGGCTGGTGGGTTTGAACTGCCAGCCTTCTGGTTAGAAGTCCAGTGCCTTAGGCACTATGCTACCAGAGCTTCACATGATTTAAGCCTAGAAAATTTTGCCCTAGGCTCCTGAGATCTTCTTATAGTCAAGTGATTTCAAAATGCCATTGAATTATTGTATGATGTTCCCATGTCATGAGTGTTGTCCTGAAGTCACTTGTTAAAAAATTACTGAAAAAAGATGTCACATAAACACAAGTAACTGGTGTCCTCCTCACCTCATGTTCTTGCTGAAGGGACACACCAGAGAAGGAAATTGTGCCACTGGCACCTCTGGAATTACAGGGCAACACCACAGACATTCTTGGAGCTTTGAGGGGCTGGGAAGACAAAAATGTTGGTCTTTTTCATCTGGAAAAAAAGAGAAAATAGGAAACCCATCGATCATAGAAAAAACTGGACTATAGGACTATTTGTCTCCACGAACCACTTCCTCCTCCACCTGACACCAGAACTAGATGGTGCCTGACTACCACTACTAAATGTTCCAATGAGGGCACAATGGATAAATCCTGATAAAAAGTTAGAAAAATGTGGAATAGAACTTCAAATTCTTAAAGAATATGGACTTACTGGATCTATTGAACCTGGAGGAGTCCCCAAGACCATGGCCTTTTGTTGTTCTTCAAATTTTGACGTGTAACTATCTCCTGAAGTCACCTTTAAACTAAGTAACAACTTAGCTAAAAGAATAAAGATAGTCACCCTAGACTATTACATTCTTTAAAAATATATACCTATAAGACCAAAGGGTCAACAGCTAATTTAAAGCTTAGATGAAAAGGTTGGGAGGACAAGGAGTTTAAGTAAATGGAAGTGAAACAACTAGAATAGATAATGAGAATGATAACACAATGTAAGGAAAGTAATAGGTGTCACTGATCATTAGATCTAGAAACTGTGGACTGGGAGTGGGCTTTGCTCTGCATGTTTTCACCAAAAATAAAATTTAATATAAAAGAAGAACAGCACTAATGAAGTTTTATGTACAATGATTTTTATTACTGCATTTACAATAGCAAAAAAAAAAAAAAAAAGGAACAAGCTAAGGGTGCCACATTTGAGCTTTGGTTAAATTAAGGCACATTCATATAGCAGAGTAATACACCACTAATAAATGTTATGTTGTAATAAAATTCATTGGGCTTCTGTTTTCAGCTCTCACACAGATATAGAGGGATAGAGAGAGTATTTTTCCTACCATTACAAAAAGAAATAAGCTACATATTAACGAATTTTCTTAAACCCAGCACAGATCTGAGGTTGCAGGGATGAACCTAAATTTAGAGAAAGGTACTGCAGGGAGAAGCAGCACCTGAAAATTTACTGACCACTTCCCTGGGACAGATACTGTCAAATGCTCTAGAATATCTCTTTGTCATAAAAGACCACCAACAGTGTGAAAAGCCAACCCAAAGAGTGGAAGAAAATAACTGTAACACATAAAACTGAAAAGGGATTATTAACCAGAGTATATAAATCATTTCCACAAACAAAGAAAAGACAGACAACCCAAGAGAAGAGGAGAGGTAAAGACATGAATGGGCTTTTCTAAGAAGAGGGCACAGGCCTGACAAATAAGCATGCAGAAAGAGAGCCTCTCCTGTACGAAAAATCCTGAGAATGCAAAGTGGGAACATAATTAAGTACAAGTTTATACCTGCTTGTTATTGTTTCCCCACTGAGTTGATTCCAACTGTGTACACCACATGTCCACAGTAGAACGGCATCATGGGGTTTTCTTAGCTGTGCTCTTAATGATGGAAAAACATTAAGAAATCTATTAATGCCAAGTATTGGAGAGGCTGTGAATCAACGTGATTTCTCAGCCACTTGTGCTAAGGGTGTAAATGGCTTCAACCTGGAAAAATAATTGTATCTACTAGGTTGCCTATCATGCTTGGTAAAGTGGAAGGTCAGCGCCAAAGGAGAAGACCCTCACGGAGATGGACTGACACAGTGGCTGCAACGATGGCCTTAGGTATAGCCGGCATTGGGAGGATGGCCCGTTCCTGGGCAGCGTGTTGTTCTGTTGCCCGTAGGGCTGCTACGGGGTGGAGCTGACCTGACAGTACCTAACAACAACAGGTCGCCTGAGCACTCCCCCAGCCTAGAGAAGTCCTTGCACAGCATTCCAGAGAGCATGTGAGAAAACGCTCCCAGCAAAGCTCCTTACAAAAACTTGGGGATAATATGGCAGGGCAGTGGACAGGCAATTGTGACACAGTCCTATCAGTGAAGTCAGTGGACTGCAGCCATATCCCAAGGTGGATTAAGCCATGAACCTGATTAATCTTACATAGGTAATGTTGAGTAAATATTCAGGTCTTGGATACATAAATGTTATGAAATTACCTTTAAAAGTAATAAGAAAAGCTAAACAATATTTAAAAAAAAAAAAAAGGAAAGTCACGGGGAATATTAAAGCAAAACTCAAAGGGAGTCTTTACCTCTGACGGGAGGAAATTGAGTGTGAGCTAGAAAAGCAGGTGCAGTACAAGGTGACATGTTCGTCGTGTTAGGAGTGGATTGCTTGATGCTCATTATTCTGTAAGACAAATACTTTATAGACTCTTATTCATGTATCAAATATTATAATATTAAAGATAATGAAGGAAAAGTTGCTACAAACGTTTTTCCTTTTGCTGCTCTGGCACCGTGGCTGTTGGCTGATCCTCCCTGTGGGTGCATCAGTCTGGAGCAGGAATCACTGCTTTTACTGGGGACCCTCTATTGCCAAGTCCTACCACTGATGTGCTGGGGGGGGCCTCAGTGAACTGGCACCTCCCATGAGAATTCATGAGGGGACCTTCTTCCACCCAGCAGGTTAACACTTTTGCACAGGAGGAAAGAGTGTTGCTTTGTTCCCAGAATTTTGAACAGCAACTAGGAGAACATGGAGGCATCGCTGACTGACAGATACAGCAATAGGCTCATCAAATCTCCACTCCCCTTAGCATGAAAGGCTTTGTTCCTGGTCCAAGTTGGCTTGCCCTTTGACCACCGCTATGTTGTGTGTCCTCTGCTTTTGTTTTACTTGGAAAAGAGTTTTGGCTTTTGCCAAGGTCATTATTTTTACCCATGAGTGGCATTAAACATTACAAATTTGCCCTCCCTGAAATTTCTACTCCAGGATTCTGAACCATTTTACAATAGACAATACAAGGAAATCACAGGAGGCAATCCTCAGATCAACTCTTCTGAGCATGCTTTCAGTCCCTATTCCCACCCCACTCCCTTCCTGTTTGTCCTAGCCATTTGGTTGTCCAGAAAAGTAACATTCTTCTACCCTTAGGAATTTTATACCCCCTTCTAGTGAACATGAAAGAGGAGAAAGTCAGTACACTAAGTCCTCCTGACAGAAAATCTGTTTATCATATGACATGGAATGAGAGGAGCGCTCACCACTACAGAGGAAGTTAAAAAGTTCAGGGCAAGTGCAGTGGCCTAACAACTGCCTCTGGACATCACAAACGTATCTCCTTTATTATGGTCCTCCTCTCTCTATAAAATCTGGTTCTGAGTGTGGAATTTTGCATTTCTAGGAGCATGAATCCAAGAAAGACAAGATAGGGTATAGAAGCAACAGGTAAGGAGACCAGTAAAATGTATATTTGAGGACAAATAATTGGGTAAAGTGTCAGTAAATATTAAGGAAATTAGTGAAGACTGGTTTATAAAATAGAAGAAAATACATTTGTGAACAAATGTACAGCTAGCAATGTTCTGAAACTAAAATTCCTGGGAATGAGCGAGTTAGGGCGGCACGGAGCTGGGAAGCAGAGGAAAGAGGAGGTGGCAAGGCCTCTTCCTGCTCACAAAGCCAACAGTAGCAGAACGTAATTTCTGTGGCTTCTTGAGTCTCCTTTTAAGAGAAAAAACTTAGATTATGTCAAAGCAACAAGACACCTATAAAGAACAAAAGGACATAGACGTACATAAAATGTTAGGCTAAACAAAGACATAACAAGGAAAAACTATTGTACAAAACCACATACAGCAAAAAATTATCACAAAGGACAAATAGATGTTATACTGCCAACTATTCACTTTCAAATCTCTCTTAAAGATAGGATCAGCCATAGTTCAACCAATAATAATAATAATAAATTTTAAAAATCTCAGGTTTTCTGGAAGTTTCTGAAAGCTCTTATTTTCCTGATAAAAGGGATAGGCAGCAGAAGCATTTCCAAACTGGCAGAGTAAGGATCTTTGAAAACCTGCTCCAACATCAAAGTGAGGAGAACATTGGCAAAATTGTCCAAGTAATAAAAAAGGAACATACCCTCATTATGCGTAAGAAAACAAACTCACTGCTGTCAAGTTGAATCTGACTCATAGCGACCCCTCCTTGGGTTTCGGAGGTGGTATCTCTATGGAAGTAGATTTCCCAGTCTTCCCTCCAAGGAGTGCTTGGTGGGTGTGAACTGCCTGCCTTCTGGTTAGCAGTCAGATGCCTTAGGCACTACGCCACCAGAGAGTATGTACATTTATATATACATAATGGAAGTTCCAGGCACTCTGGTATCGTAGTGCCTAAAGGCACTTGACTGCTAACCAGAAGGCTGGCGGCTCAAACCCACCAGCCACTCCTTGGAAGGAAGATGGGGCAATCTACTTCCGTAGTGATACTGCCTCGGAAACCCAAGGAGGGGTCACTGTGGGTCAGGCCGACTCCACAGCATGTAACAACAAAACACAATGGAAGCCCCAGAAGGAGAGAAGAGAGAAAAGGGCAATGAAAGATTACTTGAAGAAATAATGGCTGAAAATTTCCTAAATGTGATGAAAAGCATTGAACTACATACCCAAGAAGCTTAACAAACTCCAACTAAAATAAACTCAAGGAGACCCATACCTAGAAACACCACAGTCGAATTATCAGAAAAACAAAGAGAGAATCTTCAAAGTAGCAAGAGAAAAGCAATCCTTACTAAAACAGAAGCTGATTTCTCGTTAGAAAACAATTGGACCAAAAGGCAGTAAGACAGCATAT
Source organism: Orycteropus afer afer (assembly GCF_000298275.1). Lineage (NCBI taxonomy): Eukaryota > Metazoa > Chordata > Mammalia > Tubulidentata > Orycteropodidae > Orycteropus > Orycteropus afer. The sequence continues at coordinate 331,471 of NW_006922622.1, forward strand.
TCAAGGTGTTGAAAGAAATAGGCTGGTAGCCAAGAATTCTTTATCCAGCAAAACTACCCATCAAAAAAAAAAAAAAAAGAAGAAGAAGAAGCAATTAAGCCATTCCAAGATTTTAAAAAATGGAAAGAGTTCATCTCTAATAGACCTGCTGTCTTCATTATCTACTGTTGCTATATGAAAAGTACTACAAGTGGGAGGTTTCCACAAACAGAAATTTCTTTTCTCACAGTTCAGGAAGCTAGAGGTCCAACACCAGAGCTCCAGCTCTAGGGGAAGGCTTTCTCTTACTGTCAGTTCTAGAGGCAGGTCCTTGTCTCTTTAAACTTCTATTTCTAGTTCCCAGAAGATCTCCAAGTGCCTTGGCATCTGTCTTCCCTCATATTTGCTCCTTGCTTCCTTCTTTAATATCTTTTATATCTGAAAAGAGATCGACTCAAAACACATCCTACACTAATTCTCCCTGACTAAACAAAGACAACCCATTCCCAAATGCATATGCACAGGCATATTGTTGTTAATTACATGCCACTGGGTCAGTGCCAACTCATGTTTAACAGAACAAAACACTGCCTGGTCCTGCACCACTACCTTTACACGTGTTGTTGTAATTGAGCCCTTTGTTACAGCTACTGTTTCAGTCCTTCTCACTGAGGGTCTTCCCTTCTACTTTACCAAGCATGATATCCTTCCAGAGGGACTGGCTAACATGGCCTAAGTATGAGAGAAGAAGTCTTGCTATCCTCACTTCTAAGAAGCATTCCAGCTGAACGTCTCCAAGACAGATTTGTTTATTCTTTTGGAAATTCATGGTATATTCAATATTCTTCAACAACACCATGATTCAAAGGTATCAATTTTTCTTTGCTCTTCCTTATTCATTGTACAGCTTTCACAAGAATATGAGGTGATTGAAAATAACATGGCTAGGGTCAAGCACATCTTGGTCTTCTAAGTGACATCTTTACTCTTTAACACTTTAAAGAGGTCTTTTGCATATTTGTCCAATGCAACATGTCATTTGATTTCTGGACTGCTGCTTTCATAGACATTGATTGTAAATCCAAGTAAAATTAAATCCTTCACAACTTCAATATTTTCTGTTTACCATGATGTTGCTTATTGGTCCAGTTGTGAGGATTTGTTTTATGGCAGGGTATAATCCATACTGAAAGCTGTAGTCTGTGACCTTCATTAATAAGTACTTCAAGTCATCTCCAGTTTCAGCAAGCAAGGTTGCATCATCTACATATCTCATGTGGTTAATGAGTCTTCCTCTAATCCTGATGCCACATTCTTCTTCGTATAGTCCAGTTTCTCAGATTATTTTCTCAGCACACAGATTGAATGAGTATGGTGAAAGGATACAACTCTGATGCACTCCCTTCCTGATTTTCAACCATACAGTATCTCCTTGTTCTGTTTGAATAACAGCCTCCTGGTCTATGCACAAGTTCCTCATGAGCACAATTATGTGTTCTGGAATTCCCATTCTTCTCAACGTTATCCATAATTTGTTACGATCCACACAGTTGAATGCTTTTGCATAATCAATATAAGACAAGTAAACATCTTTCTAGTATTCTTTGCTTTCATCCAAGATCCATCTGACATCAGCAATGATATCTCTGGAAGTTCCCTGTCAATATACTGCTGCAACCACTTTTTAATTATCTTCAGCAAGATTTTACTTGCATGTGATAGTAATGATATTGTTCAATAATTTCCACATTCTGTTGGATCACCTTTCCTTGGAATAGGTACAAATATGGGTCTCTTCCATTCTCTTGGCCAGTGGAACAATCATTAACACTTGAGATGTGCAGATGACACAACCTTGGCTGCTGCAAGTGAAGAGAACTTGAAGCACTTATTGATGAAGATCAAAGACTACAACCTTCAGCAAGGATTACACCTCAATATGTTGTTGTGGTTGTTGTTAGGTGCCATCAGGTCGGTTTTGACTCACAGTGGCCCTATGTGCAATAGGGTACAGCACTGTGGAGTCCTGTGCCACCCTCACAGTTGTTGCCAGGCTTGAGCCCATCATCACAGCCACTGTGTCAATTCATCACATTGAGGGTCATCCCCTTTTTTACTGACCCTCTTCTTTATCAAGCCTGATATTCTTCTCTAGGGAATTGTCCCTTCTGACAACATTATTAAAGTATGAGAGACAAAGTCTTGCCATTCTCCCTTCTAAGGACATTCTGGATGTACTTCCTCCATGAAAACTTTGTTCATTTTTCTAGCAGTCTGTGGTGTATTCAATATTCTTTGACAATGCTTCAATTCAAAAGCTTCAATTCTTCTGCAGTCTTCCTTATTCATTGTCCATCTCTCATGCCTGAGATATTGATCTTTATGATTTCCATTTCATTTTTGATAACTTCTAATCTTCCTAGATTCATACTTCATAAGAAGACCAAAGAAAAATTATGCCTTTGAATTGTGATGTTGGTAAAGAATACTGAAAGTATCATGTACTGTCATGAGAATGAACAAATGTGACCTGGAAGAAGTACAGCCAGAATGCTCCTTAGAAGTGACAATAGCCAGATTGTCTCACCTACTTTGGTCACATTGTCAGAAGGGACCAATCCCTGGAGAAGGATATCATGCTTGATAAATTGGAGGGTTGGCATAAAAGAGGAAGCCCTCAGAGAGATGGATTGACACAGTGACTGCAATGATGGGCTCAAGCATTGCAAGGATTGTGAGGATGGCTCAGGACCAGGCGGTGTTTCAGTCTGTAGCATCACTATGAGTCAGAATCAACTTGGCACCTAACGACAGCATACTTTGTGTATTCCACATTCTGATTTTTAATGGATTTTGTAGCAGATTCTTCTCATTGTGAATCATGCCACTTCAGTAAATGAAGGTCCTGAAAGCTTTACTCCATCCACATTATTAAGGTCCACTCAACTTTGAGGCAGCAGCTCTTCAGTTGTATTCTGAGTGCCTTCCAACCTGAGGGGCTCTTCTTCCAACACTAATCTGACCGTGTCCCACTGCTATCCACAAGCTTCTCACTCACCAGTTTTTTTCAGAAGTACATCGCCATGTACTCCTTCCTATTTTTCTCAGTCTGGAAGCTCTCCTGAAACCTGTCCACCATGGGTGACACTGCTGACATTTGAAATACCAGTGGCAAAGTTTCCAGCATCACAACATGCAAGCCACAACAGCACAACAAATTGACATGAGTGGTCATTTTACTACTCTCAAAAAACCAAACTCACTGCCATGGGGTCGATTCAACCCCTAGTGACCCCTCCTTGGGTTTCCGAGGCAGTATCTCTACGGAAGTAGATTGCCAAGTCTTCCTTCTGAGGAGTGGCTGGTGGGTTTGAACTGCCAACTTTCTGGTTAGAAGTCAAGTTAGGCACCTTAAAACTCTTCCAGCCTTCAGCCATTACCCAATTCCAAAACCACTTTAACATTGTAGGTATACCAAATTCAGTCCTAGTTATCTAGTGCTGCTATAATAGAAATACCACAGGTGTGGCTTTAACAAAGAGGAATTTATTTTCTCACAGTTTAGGAGTCTAGAAGACCAAATTAAGGGTGATGGCTCTAGGGGAAATCTTTCTCTCTCTGCAGCTCTGGAGGAAGACCCTGGTTTCTTTGAGCTTCCGTTCCTAGGTGATCTTTATGGGACCTAGCATCTCTCTTCTCCTGTCTCTGCTTGTTCATCTGCTCATTTTATATCTTATAAGAGATTGACTGAAGGCATGCCCACACTAATCCTGAGTCAATAACAAAACAAAGACAATGTCTTCTCAAATGGGATTATAACCACAGACATAAAAGTTAGGATTTATGAAGCATATTTTGGGGGGACAAAATTCAATCCATAACAAATACCAACTTAATTTTAATAATATACAAAACTTTGTTCCAATACAATATAACCCACTACCCACTACCATTGAGTTGATTCCAACTCATACTGCCACTATAGGACAGAGTAGAACTATTTCAAGGAGCTCTGGTAGCATAGTGGCTAAAGCACTTGACTGCTAACCAGAAGGCTGGCGGTTCAAACCCACCAGCCACTCCTCGGAAGGAAGGTTGGACAATCCTACTTCCGTAGTGATACTGCCTCGGAAACCCAAGGAGGGGTCGCTATGAGTCGGGGCCGACTCGACGGCACATAACAGCAACAACAACAGAAGTATTTCATAGGGTTACCAAGGCTGTAAATCTGTATGGAAGCAGACTGCCCCATCTTTCTCCCATGAAGCTGCTGGTGACTTCAAACGGCCAAACTTTTGATCAGCAGTTGAGTGTTTGAACCACTGTGCCACCAGAGTTCCTTCCAGCATGGTACACTCCTTTTACAATCAGAGAGTAACTTTTTCACTCAGTCAGCTGTTCCTTTCCTGAAGCTGAATTTGCCCTTTGATTTGACTGCATGGAATGAAATTCAGGATGTGAACTCTCCTTCTCTGGCCCCAACAACCTGGCAAGTGGTTCACTGTGACCCTTAGAAGCAGCTCAGACAAACCTTCTGATGGCCCTTAAGGAACTTTGCCCCACCAGAGCCAGCACTTGCTGTGAGACTTCCAGCACACACTTGAACTATCTTACATAAATCCCACCTCAAACAACCTGTATGCACCTTGTCCATTCAGTGCAAAAGGGAGGCGAGTCCCCACCCCATGCTCTGGCCTATGAGTAGTGGTGTTTCCCTGTGCGTTGTTCTCACTGGCACCAGCAACCTGTGCCAGCATACATGAGTGTTGACAGAGTCCAGGCCTGTCCTTGCCAGGGGTGTCATCAGACTTCTAAGAGGCAACCACTTCAGGAAGTGCCCTTTGATATGATGGCCAACATCGGCTAATAATAAACTAATCATTTGGCCAAAGAAGACAGGCGGTGTTAGTTGGAGGGCCACCCTCCTTTTTGATGATACACTATAAAAGCCTTGCCTTTCCACAGGCTCTTCCTGCAAGTTGGCCTAGGAACCCAAGGAGCCATGGCTGCCCTGGGTATCACAATCGCCCTGCTGGTGTGGGTGGCCACCCTCCTGCTCATCTCTATCTTGAAGCAAATCTACAGCAGCTGGAAGCTTCCCCCTGGCCCTTTCCCACTTCCCATCATTGGGAATCTCCTCCAGCTGGATCTTAAGAATATTCCCAAATCTCTCACCAGGGTAAGAGAATTGCTGTTGATTTGGTAAGAATAATTCAAGAATTAGTGCTAATATGTGTGTTATTTGGCTCATTGTCAGTCGTATCATTGTTTGATACCAGCCTATTATAAATAAACTGAACTAATACGGTAGCATCCAAAGGTGATGGTCACAATATTTTGCTCACAGGACAGATGGGCACTCAGCATTCAGAATGAGTTGTGGCTATGGCACAGCCTTGGGGGCTCCCTCATGTGCAGGCATTAACTGCCTGTTGTTGGACTGATCATGAGACCAGTGTGGTGGGGGCTGTACTATTTTCCACCCGGTGTGGAGGGTTCTGAAGCTTTCACAACCACGTGCAAACTGGCTGAGTGTTGCCCACCGGCGTCTGATGATGCCAAAAGAACAGGTTGAAAAGTGAAGTGCTTGACTAACCCATGTGGAGCCAGACCGCACTTGCATCATAGGGTTGCTGTGAAGAAGGAATGAGATAATAAATGTAAGGACGTGATGAGTTGACAAATCTATTGTACAAATTAATAAGGGAAGGTACTGGGTGCCTTGCAGGCCTTGATAATCATCTGCTCCACAGGACATGAGGATAGTACATTGCTCCTAGAGGCTAGGCTAGTGGCGGAGAGTGATGGCTCCAGGTCCTACTGGGACACCCAGAGTTCTGGGTCTTGGTGGGGGTGAAGGGGCTGGATAAGGGAGGGTGTCAAGGATTTAAGGTCCATGGAGTTGCTTGTGTCCAGCCCAGGCAGGAGGGAAGCACAGCCAGGTGAGGTCTGGAGCTGTGCACAGGCAAACAGGGCTCCTGGGGTTGCCATGAGTGGGAGATGCTCTAGACAGTGGGTAGCAGTTCTAGAAGATTCCCTAGAACCCTGTCTGTCTGGATTGCTTATCAAAGTCGCAGTTGTGTCACAATAACACCAGAGGCCAATAACAGCAATACTATGCAAGAAGCAAACATCTGCAAACTTAAATTTCACAAACATCTACTTTCTATTTTGGAGGGACAGTACTTTTTCACGCATACAATTTTCATAATCAGTGTCTTAAAATATATTATATAACAGAGAAAATGGACACATGTTTTTAAAACTTCTTCTTCCTAGGGGTGAGGAGGAGTCCTGGTGGGGCTTGAGCAGAGTCAGGACGTAGTTCCTGGGACAGCTTCCTAGGAACCAGTGGCGCGGGGATCTGAGGGGCCATAGGGCCCACGCCGAGCCCTAAACGGGGCGACCAGACCTTTCTGCTCACTCTGCTCCCTACAAACCCCAGCTCCTTGTGGGAGGAGTGTTCCCCAGGCTGGGAGGGACAAAGACTGGGCCTTCCCCCAACCCCCCAAGGCTGTCTGACTCAGCAGCAGTGACTTGGGAAGGGTGTATTTTAACGGACAAATCTTCACGGCTCATCCTGCACCCTGTGTCCCCAGCTTGCTGAGCAGTACGGACCGGTGTTCACGGTGTACCTGGGCAGCAGGCGCGTCGTGGTCATGCACGGCTACAAGGCGGTCAGAGAGGTTCTGCTCCAGCACAAGAACGAGTTTTCTGGAAGGGGAGATATCCCAGTGTTCCACGCTCACAAGGACCGCGGTGAGTCTCCATCCTCTGGCCACATGGCGCAACGTGAGGCACTGTGCCCAGCAGCATGTGCTCAGGAACCCATACATACTGACAATAATGGGGACAGCAGGGGTGATCTCAAAGAGATCATGGACAGATTTCCCCAGACCAGAGGCTTATCTAAGGGGTGGCAGGTACCGCACACGCCGGGGCGCCCCTGGAGAGGGGCGACACTGAGCAGTTTCTATTGGCTGTCTCAGTGTGCATCACCAGCTATGAGACATACAGGTAATTTGAAACAAATTGCCATGGGCGCTGTCTTCCTTCCACAGCATTTCTTTGCCTCAGACACCACCCAGTGATGCAACATTCGTTCATTGCCTAGTAAGCAATTTGTAAAAGCGTCTATGTGAGACGCATAAGAGCTCTGCCGGCGTAGTGCCTAAGGCACTTGAGTGCTAACCAGAAGGCTGGCGGTTCAAACCCACCAGCCACTCCTTGGAAGGCAGGTTGGGCAATCTACTTCCGTAGTGATACCACTTCTGAAACCCAAGGAGCGGTCGGACGGGACTCTATGGCAGTGGGGTTTTATGTGAGACACATATACTACTCTCCCAAAAGGAAAAGGGTGCATTTCGTGTCTCTGTCGCCCACCTCTGACCAGCAAGATCCGCAGAGAAACACCAGAGGCAGGGCTTCCATGCCTGCGATGCCCCGCACTCGGCCCGCCTTCCACTCGGAGCTCCCTCCACTCAAGCCCAGCTGCCTCCTACCGGCGCAGTGCATCCCCAGTGCAGGCGGGAAAGGCTGCACTCACGGGCGAGGCTGCAGCGTCGGTGGGCCTTTACTCCGCTGCAGCTCGTTGTCTCAGGAGAAAGCGCCCCTGAAGTCTCCGTAGGGATGTTCTTTCTGAGTCCAGGAAGGGGGTTGCGGGGTGCTGTGCAGCTGTGCGCTGCTCTCCTCCGTGCCTGGTGTCCCCAAGTCCATGGCCTGAGGTCACCTTATCCAGAACACACACTGTCACCCCTGCAGGGAAGCAGTGTGGACTTGGGTTCTAAGTGGCCCTTAGCTGAGCTTTTACTGACCGGATTTCAGCTTCCAGTCTCTCCCCACTTCCTGAGGCTTACCGGCCCGATGAGGGGCTCCCCTCCTTCACTCTGGGCTGAGAAAAATCGCTGTGCCCCAGCTGTTCCACTGAGGCCTCCACACCCCCTCTGCCGCCCCTCCTTGTGGTTCTCCCACCGCCCTTCCTGTTCCTCTGGCCCCCTTCACTAGTTGATCCTCAAGCAGACCAGAAATAAATGCAAGGTCGGGTCTACCCTATTTTACTGGAAAACTTTACTTCTTTCAGAGTCCATTGGGTGGCAAAGCCCTGGAAAACCTTCATCCCTTTGTGTAGCTTTTCCAGTTGATCATCCCCTCCTTGTTTTCTGCCTACATTTCTGCAGACAGTGTCTACATCAATGGCATGGACTTTTCCCCCTTGGATATCATTTGTTTTACTTCTTTGGGGGTTGCCAAGAGCAAAATTCACCATCTTAGTTCTTTATCATTAAACAAGAGGAGCTGCAGTGCAGAAAGATCCCATGAGAGCGGGAGACTGGGTCCAGGGAACCTTATCTGCCACCTGTGGATCTGAATCTGCTGCCCCTGAAGGCAGCCGGCCGGGTTCAGAACTCAGGTCTCCACAGGCGATCTCAGAGGCTCCTGTCTCCTGCCCCCAGTCCCAGGTGCCTAGAGCTGACACTGAGCACAACCCAGGCCCCAGACCTCTGTGAGTCTACCAAAGGGTGCATCTTTAGAAGATGACGTCATGGACGTGCATGATCAGTATAATGCTCAGCACAGGCCATGTGTTATGGACTAGGTCTACACCGTTTCAGTAAATCCGTGTGAAGCTCAGAGAGAAAATAGCCTTGCCTAGCCAGGAGCCTTGGCTTCCTGCCTTGTCTAGGTTCTCTTTCTCTGTTCTTCCCCCTGCTTTTGCAATAACACTTGTATATTCTCTGCTCCCTCCTCCATCCAACCTTTGCATCTGTCTTCTCTTTACCATACCTCTCTTTCAGGAGCTGTCCAGATTTGGTCTCCTGCTCCTCAGCCTTCCTGGCTTCTTTAGTAGATAAGTCCATTCTTTCCAAATGCCTTCTCCCTAGACTCCACAGCCACATGCTTTCATGGGTCCTACTTCTTATATCCCGTGTTAGCGCATCCTCCCCCCAGAACTTTGGGCGTTGGAGGTCCAGGCTCAGTGCAGGCCTCTGCCCTCATGATACCCTTATGTGCATTTGTCTGGTTGATTCTCCCTCTGCTTGTACAAATTCCAAGAGCTTTTCACTCCAGTTGCAATTTCTCCCTGAATTGAGTTTGAGGTGACTCCTTGCTGTCCTTTCTTCCTTAGGAGTCATTTTCAATAATGGGCCCACCTGGAAAGACATCCGGCGCTTTTCCCTGTCCACCCTGCGGGACTACGGGATGGGGAAGCAGGGCAACGAGCAGCGGATCCAGCGGGAGGCCCACTTTCTGCTGGAGGAACTCGGGAAGACTCAGGGTGTGTGCACCACTGGGACCGGAGGTCACCGTGGGGACAGGGGAGAGAGGGACCCAACCCCACTGTGCTTAGTACAGTATGTCCACACACAGGCAAGGGGCTCGGCCCTGCCTGGGACAGAGAGTCCATCCTCAGGGAGGGGGTGGAATGCAGGACGGCGTCTGAGCCATCAGAAGCAATGAACAGCTCTGAAGGCCATGTGTGGAGAGGGTCCTGTTAACCACAGAGATTTTATTTTACAATTTGAATTTCCTGCCCTGCATTGCAGGTAGAGAAGCCATGGCTATCAAGGGCAGAACTTCTGTATTCTAAATAACTATGAGAGGCAGAGACAACCCAAATAGATTTAAGAATCCCATATCTATGATTTTCAGTGTCTTCTTACCAACAGACAATGAAAACAGGCAATGATCAGTATGTGATAGGGGACTAGGTCAAAGGTCTGGAGACAATGAGGCCTCCTGTGGCTATCACCCAAGTGGCTCATAGACTCGAGTCCCCTGTACACTGCTCTTTCAACCCTGTCTTCCAGGCCAGCCCTTCGACCCCACCTTCCTCATAGGTGCTGCGCCCTGCAATGTCATCTGTGATATCCTCTTCCGGAAGCACTTCAGCTACAATGACAAGACATGCCAGAGGCTGATGTACATGTTCAATGAGAACTTCTACCTGCTGAGTACCCCCTGGATCCAGGTGCAACCCATCCTTTCAGTTCATCTTGCCTGAGTGCTGCTGGGTGGTTTAGAGAGGAAATTGGAAAATGAGGAAACTAGGGTTGTGGTGGAGGGGGAGGCCTCCAATAGCAGAGGGCAGGGCCACTTCAGGACCTATAACCAGACAACCTCAGTGTTCCTTCTGGAAGCAGCCCTCTGCTAACCTTGAAGATCAGTCATCATTTGCTAGACTCATCTTCAGAAGAGCAGGAACCAGCTGTGATGTTCATGTGTCCACCACAGAATGTCACCCTTGACAGCAATTCCCAAATGATACTGTCCCCCTGAAATATATATTCTAAATGCGATGGTCACAATGATCATAAATTCAAGTAACAGCTCAGTTAGTACACAAAATTACGTTGTATCCAGAAAAAAAAAAAAAAATCTGGTAAGCTAACTCTCCCTCTCTCCCTCCCTCCCTCTCTCTCCCTCTCCCTCTCCCTCCCCCCCCCCAGCTTTATAATAATTTCTCACACTATCTACGCTACCTGCCTGGGAGCCACAGGAGGATCATGAAGAATGTGTCTGAAATTAAGCAGTTCGCGTTAGAGCAGGCGAAGGAACACCATATGTCGCTGGACCCCAACTGCCCCCGGGATTTCACTGACTGCCTGCTCACTGAGATGGAAAAGGTGCCCCCTACTCCAGACTGGGAAAGTCTGGTAGCATAGAGCCTAAGGAATTTGATTGCTAACCAGAAGGCTGGTGGTTGAAACCCACCAGCCACTCCTCGGAAGGAAGATTGGGCAATCTACTTCCATAGTGATACCGCCTCGGAAACCCAAGAAGGGGTCGCTGTGAGTCGGATCTGACTCGCCGGCAGTGAGCTTGGTTTGGTTTTGGACTCCAGACTGTGGGGGCCCGGACGAGGCCAAGGTCTGAGGAACAGGCATTTTTCCACTCAAGTCACACCTACACATCTGGTTTGAATAGCCACCATGGTGATGTTGGAAAGCTCCTGGTCTCACCCCAGCACATTCAGCACCAGTGGGGTGCAGCTTGCTGCCCCACACCAGCCAGATGCAATGCTTGTGCAGCCTCAAACGCCACACATCCTCACACAGCCAGGAAGGGCAGGCGTGTGCATTCCTCTCAGTAGCCCTCCCCAGGCTGTGGTCTGGATCATTTCTGGATCAATGACTTTGACCATCTGTACCTTGCCCCGAGGCCACCTAGCCTTCCTTATTGGCACACAGACCCCACATAGTGTGAGATTTCAAGGGGTCCTATGCCTGTACCACATCATATAACTGGTAGTCCTCAAGTCTCCCCTTGGCCAGAAAGTGTGAATTCCACACCCTGATTTTCCCAGATAACTGCCCTGCTGTCCCCCTCCATCACCAGGGTGGCCAGCTTTCTGCATGACTTCTGGGGCCCATAGCATAGCCCTGACAGGCCAGATGAAATTCCTTTTCATATGTGAAAGTGCTAGCCTCAGGGGCACAGGGCAGCCTCAAATCAGCTGCCACAGAGCCCCTGCCAGCCAAGGTTCCACAACACAGCCACCAGTATAAAGGCAACCAGCCCCTGAGTTGCTAGAGGTCCTGGCACCTGGATCATCTCTGACTTCGGGGAGGGAGGGCCTGCAGCAGCTGTAGGTACAGGCCAGAGGGTCTTACTACAGAGCTGGTGGAAGAGCACATGGAGACTTGACCTGGATCTTAGTCCTGCCGGTGTAGTTTCCTGGGAGCCTTAGTTTTCCCAACCCTGAGACAGATGATAATTTTTCTCCCAGCTTGAATCTTGGTTTACCTGCATGATTTCACAAAGCAATGGGTGTCAGCTGGCCCGCAGCAACTATTTGGTAAAGACAATTTCTTTCTCTGTAGAGCTAGGAGGGTCTGCACATTTACATTTGCAGAAAGGGAGGGAGTTGCCTTTTTTGCAAGCAATTGGAGACATCCTCTCATTGAGTCCCTATCTGTCTCTGATAAATCAGGAAAAGCAAAGTGCGGAGCCCATGTACACATTGGATGATGTTGCCGTGACCTTGGCTGATCTATTCTTTGCGGGCACAGAGACCACCAGTACCACCTTGAGATATGGGCTCCTGATCCTCATGAAGTACCCAGAGATTGAAGGTGAGCTGGTATCAGGCCAGGACTGTTCCATGGGTCACTGGGTAAAATACTGTGAGGGGAAACATTCTGTGGACATGTCTGCATTCTTGCCAAAACTCTCATTGCAGCAAAGAAAAGCCCATGCCCTTCCTCACCAGGAGTCCAACAACATAGCTCAGAGCAAGAAATGTTAAGTTCCACCCTATAATATTACCTACTTAGGGCAGTGAGAACATATCCCCATTGATTCTGAGTAAGACTGATGTCAGGGCAGAGGAGAGAGGAGAACTGGAGGTAGAGGGCAGCTAGAACCAGTCAGACAGCAGGGATCTGGATACCCACAGAGGGAGGCCTTTTAGCATCTGTGGCATAAGAACTTTTGTCTGCTCTGTAATAAGGGAACCATAGATTTAAAAATTTAAAAAAAAAAATTGATTGTGTCTGAGGTGAAAGCTTACATCACAAAAAAGTTTCCCATTCAACAGTTTATACACATTTTTTTCCATGATCTCTGTTGCTATCCCTACAATGTGCCAGCACTCTCCCCATTTCCACACTGCCTTCCTCATTTCCATCTCTCGAGTTTCCCTGCCCCTTCCTGCTTTTTCATTTTTGTTTTTGGGCAAATGTCACTCATTTAGTGTCCTATAGTTCATTGCTCTAAGGTGCACATTCTTCACGGGTGTTATTGTTTATTTAATAGGCAAATCTGTTAAAGGTAACTTCTGAGAATGGCTTCAGTTCTAGGTTAAAGGGGTGTCTTAGAGTGATAGTCTCAGGGATTCCTCCAATATCTATCAGTCCAGTAAGTCTTGTCCTTTTTTTTTTTTTTTATGAATTTGAGTTTTGTTCTACATTTTTCTCCCATTCTAACCAGGATCTTCTCTTGTATCCTTGGTCACTGCAGTCCGTAGTGGTGTCTGTGCACCATCTAGTTCTTCTGGTGTCAGGGTAGAGGAGGCTGTGGTACATGTGGGTCATTAGTCCTGTGGACTAATTTCTTCTTTGAATCTTTGGTTTCCTTCACTCTCCTTTGCTCCACATGAGAAGAGACCAATAGTTTTATCTTACCTCTCAAGCTTTTAAGACCCCAGACACTACTTACCAAACTGGAATTTAGAATTTTATCTTTACGGACTGTGTTATCCCAACTGACCCAGATGTCCTCTGAGACTATTGTCCTTAGCCTTCAAGCCCAGTAACTCAGTCCTACAAGGTGTCTAAAATTCTTCCACAGCTGTGTCCCCTGTGTGCTTATGTAAAAAAAAACCTCACTGCCATCGAGTCAGTTCTGACCCATAGCGACCCCTCCTTGGGTTTCTGAGGCAGTATCTCTGCAGAAGTAGATTGTCCAGTCTTCCTTCTGAGGAATGGCTGGTGGGTTTGAACTGCCAGCCTTCTGGTTAGCAGTCAAATGCCTTAGGTAGTACGCCACCAGAGCTGATATATATATATATATATATATATATATACACACAAATATGTGTATACAAATGCCCACAACTATAACTATACATGAACATGCCCTCCTACCAATAGAGCAAACACATCTACTTATGTAACCACTCACGAATTTTTGGTTGTTATTACTCTTGTTGCAGAATTGTATATGTTATAACATTTACCATCCAAACAAACAAAACTCACTGCCATCGAGTCAACTCCAACTCATAGTGGCCCTTTCTTGGGTTTCTGAGGTGGTATCTCTACAAAAGTAGATTCCCAAGTCTTCCTCTGAGGAGTGGCTGGTGGGTCTGAACCGTCAGTCTCTGGTTAGCAGCCAAATGCCTTAGGCACTATGCCACCAGAGCTCCCAGCATTTACCATACCAAAATCAAACCAGACTCACTGCCATGGAGTGGGATCCAACTCATAGTGACCTTTCCTTGCATTTCTGAGGCAGTATCACTACAGAAGTAGATTGCCAAAGCTTCCTTTTGAGAGCATTTACCATGTTGTTGTTATTATGCACCATCGAGTCAGACCCAACTCATAGCGACTCCTCCTTGAGTTTCCGAGGTGGTATCACTACAGAAGTAGGTTGCCCAGTCTTCCTTCCGAGGAGTGGCTGGTGAGTTTGAACTGCTAGCCTTCTGGTTAGCAGTCAAGTGCTTTAGGCACTATGCTGCCAGAGCTCCTAGTATTTACCATGTTATGTTGTTGTTATGTGCCATAGAGTCAGACCCGACTCATAGCAACCCCTCCTTGGGTTTTCGAGGCAGTATCACTACGGAAGTAGATTGCCCCATCTTCCTTCCGAAGAGTGGCTGGTGGGTTTGAAGCTCCAGCCTTCTGATTAGCAGTCAAGTGCCTTAGGCACTACGCTATCAAAACTCCCAGTATTTACCATAGTTGTCCTTTATTCTTGAGTAACTCTCAGTGTCTTCATCTACCTTAGTTACATTGGTCTGACTTCTCTTGTATCATGAAGTGACTTCCCTTCACCAGAATTAACATGTGCAGTAAAAGATCTCTGGTGATGCGGTGGTTAAGGCATTCATCTGCTAGCCAAAATGGTGGTTCAAACTCACCATCTGCTTTGCAGGAGAAATATGATTCTGTCTGCTTCCATGAAGAAACCCTATGAGACAGTTCAATTCTGTCCTATAGGGTCACAATGAGTTAAAATTAACTCAGTGGCAGTGGGTTTGGTTGTTTGGTTTTACTGTTTAGTGTATGATTACTCCTCCCTCCCTTTCCCATCCCTAGTAACCATCAAAGAATGTTGCTTTCTGTGTGTAAACCTACTCTTGACTTTTTATAAAAGTAGTATCATACAATATTTGTCCTTTTGTGAATGATTTATTTCACTCAGCATAATGTCCTCCATATTCATCCATGTTATAAGCTGTTTCACAGACTCATCATTGTGCTTTATTGCTGCATAGTATTGATTGTATTTATGTACCACATTTTCTTTACCCATTTATCTGTTGATGAATGCTTAGATTGTTTCCATTTTTATGCTATTGTGAATAATGCTGAATGAGCATGGGTGTGCATATGTCTATTCGTGCCACTGATCTTATTTCTCTAGGAAATATACCTGGGAGTAGGATTGCTGTATTATAAAGAATTTCTATTTATAGCTTTTTGAGGGAACACTGTACCATTTTCCATAGTGGTTGTATCATTCTACAGTCCCACCAAAAGTGTATAAGAGTTCCAGTCTCTCCACAACCTTGCCAGCATTTGTTATGCTCTGTTTTTTGAGCAGTACCATTGTTGCAGGGCTGAGATTATATCTCATTATAGTTTTGGTTTGCATCTCTCTAATGGTTAATGACTGTGATGAACATCCCTTCACCTATTTGTTTAACTGCTTGAGTGTCTTCTTTGGTGAAGTGTCTGTGCACGTCCTTTGCCATTTTTCTGGTTAGACTGTTTGTCTTTTTGGTGTTGAGTTGTTGACGTTTTCTATGTATCTTAGAGATTAGACCCTTGTCAGGTATGTCATTACCAAAATTTTTTCCCCAGTCTGTAGGTTCTTTTTTTTTTTTTTTTTTCTTTAACTCTTTTGATAAAGTCTTTTGATGAGCATAAGTATTTAATTTTTAGGAGGTCCCAGTTATCTAGTTTATCTTCTGTTGTTGTGCTTTTTTAGTTCTATTTGATAATGTATTTTTGGCATAAAATAGGATCCCTAGTTTTGTCCCTACATTATTTTTCAGGAACTTTATAGTTTTAGGTTTAACATTTAGGCTTTTGACCATTTTGAGTTAAGTTATTTATGGAGTGAAGTATAGGTCCTGTTTCATTTTTTGCCAATGGATATCCAGTTTTGCCAGTGCCAATTGTTAAAGAGACTATATTTTCCCCACTGAACACATTTGGACCCTTTATTGAAGATTAGCTGTCCAGAGCTGGATGGATTTACTTCTGGGTTCTCAATTCTCTTCAGTTGTTTTATGTGTCTGTCTTTGTACAGTCAGAACCAGGCTGTTTTGACTACCATGACTGTACAGTAAGTTCTGAGGTCAGGAAGTAGGAGACTACCAACTCCCAGGCTGGTGTGCACTACTCCCATGGTATTCACTTCACCAAAGAAGACACTCAAGCAGTTAAACAAACAGGTGAAGGGATGTTCATCACAGTCATTAACCATTAGAGAGATGCAAACCAAAACTATAGTGAGATATAATCTCAGCCGTGCAACAGTGGCACTGCTCAAAAAACAGAGCATAACAAATTCTGGCAAGGTTGTGCACTACTCCCAACTACATGAATTATTTCATATAGTTAAAACGTATTATGTATCCACAAATAGTTTATATTATTCCATGTGTTTTAAATTTTACTTGGATACTATACTATACATATCTTTTTGTACTATTTTCATGCAACATATTATAAAGGCCCATAGGAAATCTCAAGCCCAGAGAGGTTAAGCAATTTGTCAAAGGTTGCTTTAATGTATCAGGAAGAGAGAGACTTTCAGACTTCTTCATCGTAGAAGTTCCTCAAAAAGTAGACAAAACGTATTTGATTCCATTCTGTCATATTCCTTCATACTTCTTAGAAGCATGAAGTAAACCATCCTGAGGTAATAATAAATGAAAGGCATTCCTTCCAAATAGAAATTGTCAAGACCCTCTGTCACTCTCTACTCCTAAAATAAAGAGAAGAATTGGATTAGCCACAATAAGCTAAGATAATGGATGTCAGACACTCTGTAGACAATAAATAATTTCACAGATGTTAGCTCTTACTGATCTTTATAGAGAGGTTGTCCAATGATTCAAAGTACCTGGGGCACCATGAAACACTGATTGGGTGTTCCATTAACTTCTGTTGGGTAGATGACTAAATGGATGAATGATTGGGTAGATGGATGTGTGGGTGGATGGATAAGTGAAATATTGGACAGATGGCTAGTTCAGTAAATGACTTGATGGATTAATTGGTGGGTAGGAAGATGTATGAGTGAATGAGTGGATGGGTGGCGAGCCAGCCTGGATAAATCCATTAAATATATTCCATTAATATCTCGGTAGAGAAACTTCATGAAGAAATTGACAAGGTGATTGGGCCAAGCAGAATTCCTGCCGTCAAGGACAGGTTAGAGATGCCCTACATGGATGCTGTGGTGCATGAGATTCAGCGTTTCATCAATCTTGTGCCCTCCAATCTGCCTCATGAAGCAACTCGGGACACGATGTTCAGAGGATACGTCATCCCCAAGGTCAGATGTGCAGCCTACGGTCCACACCAACAGCACCATTCTATTTTCCCTCAGTTAGGCTGCCAGGGGACAGAATGCTGCTTCCTTAGCCATCCTCTTCTTCCCCTCCATGGAACTGGCAACCACAGAAATGGAATAATCTGGAACAGTGACTTTCAGATACTATTTGGGATTTGAAAAATATTCTGCACCAGAGAGAAAAACAACCCTGGATTTAATCCTTTGAGAAAATTAATGCTTCCCTTCCCATTTGGACCTAACCCCTGCTCTACACAGCAGCTTTGTCTTTCTGTCTAGCCCATAGCTAAACAATTTTCCCAAATAGAAATATACTGTCTTGTGCAGTGGTGTATTGGTTAAGGCAATTGGCTGCCAAACAAAAGGTTGGTGGTTCGAACCCACAAACCACTCTGTGGAAGAAAGATGAGGCAGTCATCTGCTTCCATAAAAATTTACAGCCTTAGAAAACCAATGGGGGTCGCTATGAGTTGGAATTGACTCAGTGGTAATGCATGTCGGTTTTTGGAGTGAATAACCAAGAATTCTTGTATAAGCAAGAACCAAAACAACCTTCATGAGGGGCTTCCAGAGCAAAGTCCACATGTGTCAACTTGGCTAAGATGGTCTTTATTCTTCTAGGGCACTGTTGTAATTCCAACTCTGGACTCACTCTTGTATGATGAACAAGAATTTCCTGACCCAGAGAAGTTTAAACCAGAGCACTTTCTGAACAAGGATGGAAAGTTCAAGTACAGCGACTACTTCAAAGCATTCTCTGCAGGTAAGAAGAGTTCAGATGTTTCATCTCCTAAAGGAATTTTCTCCCACCCTCATTTCTACTTCATGTGTATTCTGTCATCACCCTAGAGGAGCATCAACCTCTCAGTTCCATCATGCCCTCTTTTTTTTGTTTGAAATATGACCCCAGTGTGTTGCTACCTATTCAGAGAGGCTAAATGACACCTTTTCACCCACAAATTCTGGACATGAGATGTTGTAGATGAGTTATTTTTTCCATTTAGTGATTACTTTACTTATTTCAGTGCTAAAATTCCATTTAGTCTTTAACAGACCTCACTGAAAATCTTTCAAAACTACGTTACCTAATTCTCCATAATTTAAAATAAGAATTAAGCACAATCTAACTTTTGGTTACCTGCACTCATCATGGGAAGTGTCAAAGTCTTCTCTGGGATGAGACTCAGTGGCTGCTTCCTTGGCCTCCTTTCCCGGACCCTACCTTAGGTATTGGTGCATGGGAAAATCATGTAATCAACTGGGTAGCTTTGATACCCAATGTTAGAATGTTAGCCTCTAACCCAAGGGTGGCCCATTCTTTCCTGGAGAACATCATGGGTGAGCATCGGATGACACTTTCATTGCTGGGCAGATACCATTTGGCAACTTAGCATGGGTCTTTCCCATTATGATCAGGATGGTTGCAGATAGATGAGGGCTATCCCTGAATAAATCAAAGTTACTGGTTTCCTTATTCAGAATGTATGTAAATACATCTGCTTCCTTTTAATGGGTGGGAAGGGATAGTTCTGCTTTAGTCCTCCCTCCTGCTCCCTCCATTTTCTGGCTTTTGGCAGATTTAACTCTCTGTGGGACACCCTCAATGTCTCATCAGCATTCTTGTCACTTCCAGGAAAACGAGTGTGCGTCGGAGAAGGCCTGGCTCGCATGGAACTGTTCCTCTTCTTATCTGCCATTTTGCAGCATTTTAATTTGAAATCTCTTGTTGACCCAAAGGACATTGATCTCAACCCCATTACAATTGGGTTTGGTTCCATCCCACCACATTACAAACTCTGTGTCACCCCTCGCTCATGATGTACAGAAGACAAGCACTGAATAACCAAGGTCTGCACCCCAGTGTCTGCAGAAGATTTCCTGCTCCCCACACCCTTAATGCCATATGGGAAGCATCGCTGCTCACACTGTCTTCATGAGGACAGTTGGGGATCTATGTGTGGACTAAATGAGATCAGAAGTACTGCTTTACAGAGTCCCAGTCTTGAGACAGAATTTGAAAGCAAAGTTCAAAAAATATTTTTTTAAGTAATAATTAAATTAAACTATGAATTAGTTTGATCTGTATTGGACAATCTGGAAACAATGGTAATTAAGAATCACGTTAAGTTAAACTAACCTGTTCTGGAAAACTGTAACTGCCTAGTCACCAGAGTAATATCTACCATAAAGAATTTACAAAAAAGACACAGATGATGGTGTATAACATACCTTTTGCAGGATTTGTTAGCTCTGTCAGATACACCCCCCACCAAACTGCCTTAGGATATAAAGTTGCTGGTCAGGGTTCACTGCAAGTGTCATTCTGGGCTGTATCTTGAGACTAAAATAGATCTGAAAAGCCAAAATGGTCTATTTTTATTACCTTTTAATATTAAAATATGACTCTGTACCTGGAAAGAGTAAATCCTAAGAATAAAAATACCCTGGTATGGAATGAGATAGATGATAAAAGTACCAGATCTGCTCAGTGAAATGAACAATAACACTGTGAGATGAGAAGGGGTTTGGTTGAGCTCTGCTGCCCCCACCCACTGTGCTACATGCCAACCTTCACACTTTGGTTTCCTCGTCTGTGAGTGGAGATAGCCACAGCTTGCTCTCCCGCATGGAGGAGAGGGATAAGGGGACCAGGCAGCACAGCCTTCAGAACACCAGCCAGCACACTGTCCACTCTGTGAACATAACCCTTTAATAAAATGAGCAATGTTTTACCTGGGCTCTCAACATGAATGCAGCAGGCTGAGAAGAAAATCAATGTCTACATGAGTGCCACCCTTTGTAAGTTGGTGGAGGTGTCTTGGAGGGATGGGTAGGAGGGAGTGGTGAGATATAGGTATGTGAAAACAGTGCATTAAAGTGTATACCCCGACTCTGAGAGCAATACTAGTGGGTGACATAGTGGATAAGGCACTTGGCTGCTAACCAGAAAGTCAGTGATTCAAACCTGATCCGTGGAAGGAAGATGGGGTGATCCACTTCCGTAAAAATTACACCCTCAGAAACCCAATAGGGGTCACTATGAGTCAGAATCAACTCAATGGCAGTGAGTTTTTTTTTTTTTTTTTTTTGTATCCTGCTTAGACCAAATGGCAGATGTCTCTCCAGCAAGAATCACTGGCCAGTGAGGCATTCCAAAGGTAAAGTATCACATGCTGTATGAGACTCCTGCTGCTTCTTTAACAAATGACCACAAACTCTATGGTTTAAAGCAGGAAATCTTTATTATTTTACAGTTCTGGATGTTACCAGGACTGGTTCCTTTTGGAAGCTCCAAGAGAAAAACTGTTTTCTTGCCTTTTCCTAGAACTATCTGCATTTCTTGGCTAATGGCTCTTCTTCCATCTTCAAAATCGGAAGCCTGTCTCCCTTTTTCATGTTCAAGGACCCTGATCGTATCAGGCACACTTGGATAATACAGGATAATCTCCCTTTCTGAAAATCCTTGACTTAATTACGCCTGTAAAGTAAAATGTATACAGGTTCTAGGGATTGGACGTGGGCATATTGGGGATGCCAGTGTCCCGCCAATCACACTTTGTTTCACCCACCATAGGACACTACCAAAAACTTGCATAATTAACCAATAGTTAAATTGATAGACTGAGGAGGACAAGCTGACCATACACTGAAAATTCCTATCATTCTCACCATCACACTTGCATAATACTGCTTACAGCAGAAAAATATAAGGAAAAGTCTTTATTTGCTTTTGGGCAGAGGGATTTCAATTTGAAAGAATATCCTAGAAAAATTCCAAAGTACTCAATTTTTGTTAGGTGCTATTGAGTCAGTTCCAACCTGTAAGAAGCCCATGTGTAAGAGAATAAGACGTTGCCTGATCCTTTGTCTTCAGAATAGTAGGTGTGTTTGAGCCCATTATTGCAGCCACTGTGTCAATCCATCTCACTGACATTCTATCATTGAATTACTAAGATTACAGCCAGGAAAAACCTCCAGGGAAGTTTCTACTCTGTGACGTATGGCTCTGCCATGAGTTGGAGTTGACTCAGCAACTAACAATAAGAGCATGAAAGAATGCCTTTGATCTTTGAATTTCTATTGATACTTGACTGCTAGGAGCTCTGGTAGCATAGTGCCTAAGGCACTTGACTGCTCACCAGAAGGCTGGCGGTTCAAACCCACCAGCCACTCCTCGGAAGGAAGGTTGGGCAATCCTACTTCCGTAGTGATACTGCCTCGGAAACCCAAGGAGGGGTCGCTATGAGTCGGGGCCGACTCGACGGCAAACAACAACAACAACAACATGACTGCTACACATGAATGAAGCCACTGGTCTGAGTGAGGAGTGTGCACACTACACAGTGACCCTGCAGTCACACTGCTGGCTCATTTCCCTTCCCTTTCATCCTATGTTCAGGAACCAACCAGCTGTGATGTGCTGGGCACTACAAGTACAGCAGTGAGAAGACCTTGGTCTTTCCACAAGGACCCGGGGCAAGAGGTAGCAGAGCTCTGAACAGACTTTAGTAACTCAGGGTGCAAAGGCCAGAAAAAGATAGGGGCCAAGTTCTGGGGTCCGCAGGGGTCTGGGCAGGAGGGTGGAAGAGTGGCCACACTTCAGATACTGGAGGGAGGGGTGAGGGCACCATCTTCTGGGATGCACATTTTTTTACAGCCTGACCCTGCTCACAGGACCAGTGCATGGACCTCACTTGTACTGCCCTGTCTCTGATTGTCCCCACACCCAGAGCTATTTTCGCTGTAGAGAAGAGGGAAATTCAGAGAGTCCAAGTCAATGAGGCAGGAGTACTGAGGGCTTCATTTCAACAAGCAGGGAGGGGATTGGAGCTAGGAATGAAAAACGCAACCCAGGACGAAACACACCAAGCAGCAGGCCTGGAACTGAGAAATTCTTTCAGCTTTTGTTTGCCTGAAAATATCCTAATTTCACCTTCATTTTTGAAAGATTTTTTTTCACTGGCATAGAATTCCAGGTTAGCAGTTTTTTTTTTTTTTTTTTAAGGCCCTTAAAAATGTCATAGTGCTGATCCCTAGTGTCTGTTGGAAAGTCACAGTTAATGTCACTGCTGCCCTCTTGAAATACCAATATTTTTTCTCTGGCTGCTTTTAAGATTTTCTCTTTATCTTAGATTGTCATCAATGTTACTGTGATGTGCCTAAATTTTGTGGTTTTGTTTGTGTATATCTTGCTTTTGCATCTTTGAAAAATATTTGTTTATTGGTTTTGGAATATTCTCAGTTATTTGTCAAATATTGCTTTCCCCACATTCTTTCTCTCCTTCTAAAACTCCAATTACACATAAGACCTTCTCATTTGATTTCAAACATCCTTGGAATTAATTTATTTCTTTTGGTATTTGGCCTAGATGTACTATTCTGGTCTGTCTTCCCGTTCGCTAATTCCCCCTTCAAAACAAGAATAATTCCAGTTATTCTATTTTTCAGTTTGAGAAATTTGATGTGATTAAGTTGTCAGTTCTTGGCTAAAATTCTCCATCTTTTAACCCTTTGAATCTAAAATCTGTTGCCACCATGAAGTGGATCCCCTCTGCACTATTTCTACGACGATTTTCCTTGGTTTGGGACCATGTGATATTTATCTCCTGTATGTATGTAAACATTTTGTTGGGTTTCAGATACTGTATCTAAAAACTTGTAGAGATAATTTGAGACTTTAATGATGGTATATTCCCAAGAGACAACTGATTTTTCCTTCTAGCAGGCTGGGAACCCGCAGCCCCTGTCACCCTAAGCTATTTGATGACTGAGGTGGCTTGAGCTGCCTTCAGTCCCTGTGTGGCTGGTCTGTTTCCAGTTTACTCCATGCCTGGTATGTCACCAGAACACATATCAGAAGCTTCCCTTGGCAGCTCTGAGCTCTTTTCTGTTCTGTGAGTTGTCAGCAGCTCAGTTCAGTGTTTAGGTCCTAATCTCTGCTTTTGGAACCAGCTATGACTTTTAAGAAAAAGTGCCCCCACAATTCCTCATTCCCCTGCTAGCTCCACATGCTTCCAAATAGATATATGTGCATTTTTATGTAGTATTTTTCTTTTATTTAGCAGAATGGGTTTTAATTTTTATAAAATATTCCTTCTTTCCTGGTTGTTTCTTTTCATAGCAGCCTACTAAGTTGCTTACAGTGACAAGATCTCGTCTAATCTATGTGAGGATGTTACTTTGAATGTCTTAGTTATCTGAATTATCTGTGTTGTTCCGCTGAGGAACATAAGTAACTAATGGGGGTATTATTTGCAGGTATGTGGATCTCTTTCCCCAGAAATCCTCCACCGAGGACTCAGAACTTCCAACCTGTGTAACTGGAGGGCAGCATCCCCTCATAGGACTTCCCTGTAGGCATGGTGAGGTGCAGACTGGCCAGATCACAGCCTACAGTTACACGGTTCCATTAAGCAAAATTTCTGTTCAGTGGCAACTCTTATGCATAAACCCTACATACTTCACATATCTGATACTAATGTCTTGAGAATATTCTAACATTTTGTGCTTTTTTTAAAAAATATATTCACAGCAGGTAGATATATAGTAGGACTCCTCAACTCAACATTATTGACATTTGGGGCCAGATCATTCTCTGTGGCGGTAGAAGTGTGTTCTGTACGTTGAAACATATTTAGCAAGGATCCCTGGCCTCTACTCACTAGAAGCCAGTAGCTATGCTTCCACTAGTTATGGCAACCAAAAATGTCTCCTGACATTGCCATGTCCCTTGGAAGACATAATTCTTCCAAATTGCTCCCTGTTGAGAACAACTGCTTAAATAAGAATGTGTGTGTGTGTGTGTGTGTGTAAAGAGAGAATGAGAATATACATATAGAATTTTGCAAGACCAAAGACTTATTCAATGCAAATATCTTTTTCAACACCATAAATGGTGACTATTGTAACTATTCACATGGACCACACAGGATAGCATATACAGGAATAAAATGGACACATCTGTAGAAAGAGATGATAGAGAAGCTCCGTATCAGCCAGGGGACAACTACAGAACAGATCATCAATTGCTGATATGTAAGTTCAAGTTGAAGCTGAAGAAAATTAAAACAGGACTTCTGGTAAGATGGAAGAATAGGCAGACAAGCTACACAGACCCTCTTCAAAGAAAAGAGAAACAATTGACAGAGATACAGAAGATAATCCTGGAGCCCTGAGCTTTGAAAGGAAGTATAGAGACGTAGATTAGGCACCAACTAGTGGAAAAACCTGAATGAAAACAGTGAGTACAGAGACAGTTGGAGCAGCAGACTGTCAGCTACTCCAATGGGACCAACAGCCTGAATATTTCCAAGTGGTGTTGGGATGTGAGAATTGACCTAAAGATCAGCCCTGGTCACCAAGGGCTGTTGGGACAACTGTGCTGGTGGCCTATGATTAGGAAGGGAAACAGAAAGAAGGGAGACAACCTGAGCTGCGGCCTTTCAGCCGTCTGGAGGGTGCAGCCATTTTGATTGTTTGCAAGTGGTGGCCATTTTGGATATTTAAAGTGACTGAGGGTGCAGCTAATTTGAATGTTTACAAGGGCAGCCATTTGGATATATAAGGTGACTGAAGGCACAGCCTTTCTGAATGTTTACAAGCATTGGCCGTTTGGGATATTTAAAATGACTGAGAGCATAGACATTTTGAATCTTTACAAGTGGTGGCCATTTGGATTTTAAAGTGACAGAATTCTCATTCAGATTCCAGGGACCTAAGAATAAGCTGTTTGCCAAGGACAGAAGGGATATACAGGAGGCTGACAACTGGACAGGAGACAGGTGGTGAATGCATAAGTGCCGCCAACTAGTGAATAGAGGAACACAGTACAGTACCCTGCTTATGTAGATAACACAAAGAAAACAAAAATCTTGGGCAAGTCACTCGAACATACAATAACCAATTAAATATAAACACCAAAACATCACAATGTCTCAGAGACAACAGAGCATCACAGTGCACACAAAGAAGCAAGATAAAGGAGGAGAAACAAGAGACCAGGATACAGACCCAAAACACATCCCTGAGGAAGATGAAGCATTGGAACTCCCTGATAAGGAATTCAAAAGAATTATATGTAGGTATCCTCAACAAATTGAGAGACAGATCAAGGGAAACACTGACAAAATTGAGGAAAACACAGAGAAAACTCTAGAACAATTTCAGAAGACAATACAAAAACAAAGTGACAAAATGAAAAATTAGAAATGATACAATATCTACACATAGAAATCCAGAAGATTAAATAATACTAAATACTATTTTTTCAGAAATAGATAAGACATTGAATGGGCAAAGGAGTAGAATTGAATCAATGGAACAAAACTCAAAATTATTTGGAGAAAAAAAAAAGGGGGGGGGGAGGACCAGGTTTGCTGGTCCAATATAGCCTAGTGGAACCTCTGAGACTATGGCCCCTAGCTGCCCTTCAGATCTGGAATTGAACCCACACCTATGGTTTCCAGCCAAACAAAAGACAGGCATGTGAGTTAAACATTTACCTCAAATAGATACATGCCCTGGAGAGAACAATCATGGGAGAAAGAAGGGTTGCTTATGCACAGGGAGACAGCTCATGGGGCAGGAATGTATGGAGGGATGGACACTGGGAAGAGGTAACTATGGGGAGGAAGTGGGAGGGGAGCTGTTGCATTGTGGTAAACTGTGGCCAATGACATGAGACAAAGTA
>NW_006922622.1:363732-366342 GCF_000298275.1 Orycteropus afer afer
TGGAGAGAACAATCATGGGAGAAAGAAGGGTTGCTTATGCACAGGGAGACAGCTCAGGGGGCAGGAGTGTATGGAGGGATGGACACTGGGAAGAGGTAACCATGGGGAGGAAATGGGAGGGGAGCTGACATGGCAGTCAGCTTCCATAAATATTACAGCCTTGGAAACCCTATGGAGCAGTTTTACTCCACTCTGTAAGTTGCTGGGTTGGAATGGACTCAATAGCAATGCCTTTTCAATGGGAGTCTATACTTGAGCTTTGCTATACTTGAGCCCATGGAGGCAGCCACCTTGTCAATCCATCTCGTAAATCTTTACAGAAGAAAATTGCCTCATCTTTTTTCTACCAAGCAGCTGATGGGTTTAGAACCACTAACGTTTTGGTTAGCAGACAAATGCCTTAACCACTACACTACCAGACTTCCTTTCCATGAGATCATACTAAACGTTTCCTGTGGTTAAGTGGAGTTAGTCTCCCAGCTACCTTATGTATGATAGCAGAAATGGTTAAAGGTTGGCGGTTTGCACCCAGCCAGAGGTACCTATAGAGGCTACCTGGAGGTTTATTTAAGGTATGGCAGATACAGCGCACCGCTGGAAGAAGTGCGGAGCAGTTTCTCTGGCCAACGCAGTTTGCTTCCATAGTTTTGAGAGAGCCCTGGGAAATTTAAAATTAACTGCCTTGAGCTGTGCTTTCCATAGATTCGCCTCTGGGTACCTCGGAGGCAGGCCTTGAACATGTGCTTCGAATGGTCACAACTCTGAAAAGCCAAGTAGAAGCTGTACTCTGCACACAGGGGTCACCAGCAGTCGGAATCTACCACAAGCAACCACAACTACGCTCAGCTCACATTCGAAACTTCCCATTCGTCTTTTTCAGATTGTTCAACCAGGATTTAATAAAGAATCAGGGTTACAAATGTTTGTCACGTATGGACAGCCGGTTCTGGTCCCAGAAAGGTGGACTGACAACGGGCGAAATACAGCAAAGATCCTTCCCATTGTACCTAACAGCCCAGGAAGCCGGCGGCCGGACTGGCTGGAGGAGAAACGAAGCCTCGCCCTTTAAGGGCCTAACCGCACAGGACCCTGGGAAGTGGTCTTCGGGTTCCCTCTGCGCCTGCGTAGCTCCGCCCACCGCCCTCCAGCTTCCATTGCGCAGTTCCCCGGCTGGCGCCGTCAGCTTGTGGTCCCACCGGCTGTAGCTGTGCGGTGGCCCTGTACCTGAAGGTTAGAGCAAGGGTGGAAGAGCGGCCCTGCGGGCGGCGGCCCAGCGCTTGGTGGGAGCAGAGACCTCGGTGAACCTCAGGCGGCCCGGAGCTGCAGCGTGGTGGGAGCCGCGACCCAGACCGGGTGCCCAGGAACGGGGTGCGGGCAGTGCTTCTGTCGATCGCTTTGTCCGAGGCAACTGTGTGCCTTCAGGTGCCTAGACGTCCTGCGTGTGGGCGATCGAGTCCGAGGCAGCGGAGAGCCTGAGGTCTCAGATGCAGTGCCGCTCAGCTGCTGCAGTCCCGGGCCACGCCGTCAGCTGAGCTGGCGCTCAGTTGACCTGGTGTGAGGTGAGCGCGTCACTAGCACCCAGGAAAGGCCCCCGGCGGAGAACGTGCTTCGGTGGTGCTGTGTGCGGTCTCTTGGTGTCGCGTCACCAGCTGAGGTCTCTTGCCCCCTCTTGCTCTGTCTGGCCTCCCTGGGAGCCCGGGTGTGAGTGGACAGAAACTTACGGGAGTCCAGGTTTCCAGGGACAGTGTTCCAAGAGGGAGCTCGGGGCTCTGGGTTCGGCTCTCTTCGGAACAGGACAGCAGTTTTGAAGGGTGAAAGAGAGGCCTTGGGAGTAGCAGAAGCCCTCCAAGAGCAGCCCTCGGACCGGAACTTTCTCCCTGGAGCTTCAGAGCAGAGGCAGAAGAGTCACAAGAGGGTGACGAGCCTGGTTGTGTGGTCAAAGGCAGTTCTCCATCCTGCTGCCAAGATATTAACTTGCTCAGAAACTATCAACTGCTGTCCGGTGCTGCTTGGACCCACTTACAATAGGGAGAGGTCAGTCCTATTTGTAATCCAAATCCTGAGTGGTATTTATCTGACTGACCCTTACAGATACTTGTGTCTAGAAAATGTCTAAGCTCAGTGCTTCTAGTGTACTGTAGACTAAACCTCCCTTTCCCTTAATTTCCCCCCTTCATGTTGACTCCTAATGATGTTTAAATCAGAGACCACTTCCTTTCCTCTTCCAAACACCCTTTTTGGATTCCAATTGGATTTTTATTAAATTTAATAAATTTCAGCAAGGTACCCACCCAGGGTGGAACACTTCCCCCAGGTGCTCTGGGCCGTTCCAGAGGACGAGGCTACAACTCAATGACAAGGTGCACACTTCAGCCACTCCTGTCCCTATGCTAGCAATAGGCTTATAGTCAGCTCTGTCCCCCTGTTCACACCCCCACATGCTGATTACCAGCTGCAGAACTCCAATACAAGATGAAGATTTAGTGAATGAAATGAATGTTGCAAAAATGGTGTGGGCCATCTGATCTGCAACCTATACAACTATGAGACCAGAAGAACTAGATGGTGCCTG
The DNA here is from genome assembly GCF_000298275.1 of Orycteropus afer afer. NCBI lineage: Eukaryota > Metazoa > Chordata > Mammalia > Tubulidentata > Orycteropodidae > Orycteropus > Orycteropus afer. The sequence goes on from NW_006922622.1 coordinate 366,305, forward strand.
GCTACCACTGTCATCCACTTGGAAGGGATGTAGGAGAT
>NW_006922622.1:366857-375492 GCF_000298275.1 Orycteropus afer afer
GCATCTGACCTCTAGCTTCACAAGTGGGGTGGAGGATCAAGATCAACAGCCCAAGGCTGAGTCCTATAAGGCGGATGTCAGACATGGCTACACCTTCCAACCTTTTTGACCAATTCTGACACCAACCGTCCATCCCACAGCACTGTCTTCTCTGTTGGGTTCAATAACTCATTGCAGTGGCCACATGGCACTCACACAATACTCACAATTACAGGATTTATTAGGGAAGGCACAGATTATGATTCAGGTTCAGAGAAACTCAGGATACAGTCTTCAATCAGCACAGCCTCTCAACTGTTCCCAGAGGCAGTTCTCTCTCTGGCCCTCTGTACCTTGCCTGACCTCAGCCCTGCTTGGGCACCTGTTACAAAGTTCTTGCAGCTATGCCCATAAAAGCCTAGAAGACCCCACTCTGCCACAAAGCCTCAGCCTGAAGGCACTCAGCTTTTTTGCTCTGGGGGTCACGCTCCATCTCCTGCCTGTCTTAGTTCTGCTGCCTCTGCTACTGCTATTTGTCTGGGGTGCTTCTTGTCTCTGTCTCCATTGTGTAGTCATTTGGTGTGGGAGACGCAAAGACTATGGCTAGAAGGGCCATACCAAGGAATCCACTGCACCACAGGTATGAAAACCCAAGGCAGAATAGCCATACTGCAGACAAAGTTGACATGAAGGCAGAAAGCATTTTTGAAGATGGAGCAAAATCTGTACTGATAGAAGTTACTCGACCAGGGCAATCTCACTTCTAAATGTGTCTGCCTCTACCACCACAGCCTTGGCAAACAGAAAGTCCAGTCCCCTTCAAGTTCACAGATCCACATCCCTGAGAGTGCATGAGGGTAGGAAACTGAGGGGAGCAACCAGTGACTCCAGATAGACAGCAATCAATGGGCACAGAAACATACAGGCTGTCAGCGGAATAAACCCAAACACCAAACTCACTGCCACCAAGTCACTTCTGACTCACAGTGACCCCCACTGGGTTTCTGAGGTGGTTAAGTCTTTTTGGAAGTACACTGCCCAGTCTTGCTTCCACTGAATGGCTGGTGGGTTTGAACCACCAAGCTTCTGGTTAGCAGTCTAATGCCTTAGGCACTATGCAACCAGAGCTCCTTATCAGCTAAATACCATACTTAATAAAATATCCTAAATATCATTTTTTATTGATGCTTTACATGCACCAAGCCAGGAAAATGCCAACCACCAGTAAAGCCCCACAATACTCAAGAAGATGGATAGCCACCTGAAAAGTATAGGATCTTAAGTCCTGGGAGAAAAACTGTAGGATCATTCAGCCAGGGGCCCCCCTCCCCAGAGTAGCCCCAGGTTGACCAGTACTGATTCAGAAGCCCTTCCATGCCTGCAGAGTACCTCATGGACCAGCAGGAATCTAGGCCCCAAAGGTGGGAGGTGGGAGGGCCAGAATGCAGGGTGCATGTAGCCAGGTTCACGGAGGAGGGAGGTCACTATGGTCTTCCCACAGGTCTGCAGGTTGTCCAAACAAGTGTCAAAGAAGGTAGAGGGAGAGTCCACACATTCTAATGTGTGGCAGAACGTCTCTTTGGATGTTGAGCAGTTCCTGTAGCTAGTCACTTAAATGGCCAAATAGGTCCCAGGCACAATAGTGAAAATGCCAGTGTCTGCCATTCAGGGAGAGGGTGCCATCCAGCGTACTGGAGTCCTTGCTGCCTTCCCAAACTCACTGGGCCTGTAGTCTTACATTCCTCATCTGTCATCCTAACCTCCATGTGCACAGCAGCTTCCTTATCCCCATAATAATTTGAGTGTTTTAGAACTTGCTATCATATTTAGGTATTTACTTCCCCTAGAAAGTATGGGAATGCATGGTGTGGGGAAATGGTACATGTTCCACATTGTGATAGTTAACGCTGGCTGGGCCAAACTGGTTTAGTAGTTATGATGTAGTCATCTCCATGATAAGATCCAAGATAATGTAATCATCTCTGTGATGAGATTTGCTATGAGTGGCCAGTAAGTTGAAAGGGAGTTTCTCAAGGGTGTGGCCTATTTCCAATATACATAGACATCATGGCAAAGCTCTCTGGGTTTTTGCCCAATCTGGATCCTGCATCTGGCTCATCACCATGACTTTCAGTTTGTGAACTTGAAACAATGGCTTAGTGTATTGCCTGCTCTTTTTGGGATTGCTACTCTCATAGCCTGTGAGCCAACAGCCTTTCATCTTACCCACTAATCTTGGATTGAAGCCAGTGCCTGACAATCTCGGGTTCATCAGCCCATGCAGCTATGTAAGCCGAGAGAAGTCGCCAGCCTGACATCTGACCCAGTGATTTGGGACTAGCCGGCCTCTACAACTGAGTGAGCCATTTCCTTGAGATAAATTTCTCTCTGTATATATATTTATAAAGAACAACTACATATATTTGTGTGTGTACACAAACACACACACACACACACACACCCATACACATCACTGGTTTTGCTTCTCTAGAAATACCAGTCTAAGATATTTTGGTACCAGGAGTGGTTCTGGAGAAACAAAATCCTAAGTATGAGTTTTGTAAATTGGTTCTCAAATCTGGTTAGTCTTAAAGGTGCTGATGACTCTGTGTCCATTAATAAAGAGGGCACTGCTAATCCATGGCATGATGTTCAAATATTAATACACAAAATAGCATCACCAGTAGGTCAAGTGTTTGTGAGAAATGAGGGTCTGGGTAATCACACTGGATAGTTTCCTGCCATTTTGTATACGGAAACTGGTAGTTTGGTCCTACTTAGGATAGACAAAGTGATGAAAGAACAAGGTAAGCTCAGGGGTTTGGATTCACAGCTCAAGCCTCACATAAAAGACTTCAATGTTTCCACATGTGCCCTGAAAGCAAGCCTAATTTTTTTTCTGGAATACCTCTGCCTCTTTCTTTGCTTAGAAAACTCTCAAAGAAAGAATTTCATTGTTTCCCCTTCCTGACACCTTTGAAGCATCTTGAGATCGTTTTATTGTATAACTTAATTCGCAGAATTGTGTGTGTGTGTGTGTATATATATATATATATATTTTTTTTTTTTTTTTTCCTTCCCCCAAATTGTGATTTGGGTAAAAGTTTTCAGAGCAAATTGGTTTTCCATTCAACAATCCATAACATTCTGCTTTGTGACATTTACTGCAATCCCCACACTGCAACAGCAGTCTTCCCACTTTCTCCGTGTCCAACCCTTCCCTTCATCATTTCTTCCCCTCCCCTCCTGCTCTATACCTGGGCAAAAGCTGTCCTCTTGATCCCATATTCTTGATGTTGTAAGGTGTGCATACCCTCCAGATGGTACTGGTCACCTTATAAGCCTGCCTGTCATTTCACTTGTTTGTCAGTGAAACACTATTTATTATTGGAAAACTTTACAAATAGCCACGAAACATTGTGTGATACAGTGCCCAAAAACAAGCCCCTCAGGTCTGAAGGAACTCAAAATGCAACTGTGGAAGAACTGCCTCCTCAAAGTAGAGTCGACCTTAGTGATGTGGATGGAGCAAAGATTTCATCACCTTCATTTGCTAATGGGACATGACTCAAAATGTGAAGTAGCAGCTGCAATTATCCATTAATAATCAGAACACAAACTGTACAAATTATGAATCTAGGACAGTAAGGTATCAAAAATGAAATGGGATGCATAAAGACATCCCAGGTATTAATGTGCTGAAATCGACTGGCATTGGCCATTTTGAATCAGAAAACCATATGGTCTACTATGCTGGGAATGAAAAATTGAAGAGGAATGGCATCACATTCATCATCAAAAAGAATGTATCAAGATCCGTCCTGAAGTACAAAGCTGTTAGTCATAGGGTAATATCCACACACCTACAGGGAAGACTAGGTACTACTACTATCATTCACATTTACACACCAACCACTAAAACCAAAGATGAACAAATTGAAGATTTTTACCAACTTCTGCAGTCTGAAATTTACCAAAGATGCAGTCATGTTTATTATCGATTATTACTGGTGATTGGAATGTGAAAGTTGGAAACAAAGAAGAATCATCGATAGTTGGAAAACATGGCCTTGGTGATAGAAAAGACACTGGAGATGACATGACAGAATTTTGCGAGACCGATGACATATTCATTGCAGGCACCTCTTTGGATGCCACATCCTAAAAGGCAACTATACACATAGGCCAGATGGAATAAACAGGAATCAGATCAAATACATTTGTGCAAAGAGGCCATGGAGAAGCTCAGTATCTTCAGTCAAAGCAAGGCCAGGAGCTGCGTGTGGAACAGACCATCAATTGCTCATATGCAAGTTCAAGTTGAAGCTGAAGACTAGTAAAACAAGTCCATGAGAGCCAAAATATGATCTTGATTATATCCCACCTATATTTATAGATCATCTAAAAAACAGATTTGATGCATTGAACACCAATGACCAAAGACCAGATGAGTTGTGGGATGACATCAAGAACATCATATGAAGAAAGCAAAAGGTCATTAAACAGGAAAGGAAGAAAAGACCAAAATCCATGTCAGAAGAGACTGAAACTGGTTCTCAAATGTAAAGTAGCTAAAGCGAGTGGAAGAAATGACAAAATAAAAAAGCCAAATAGTAGACTTCAAAGGGCAGCTTCAGAAGAAGACAAAGTATTTTAATGAGATGTGCGGAGACCTGGAGTTAGAAAACCAAAAGGAAAGGACATACTCAGCCTTTCTCAAGCTGAAAGAACTGAAGAAAAATTCAAGCCTCAAGGTGCAGTACTGAAGGATTCAATGGGCAAAATACTGAATGATGTATAGGAAGCATAAAAATGATATGGAAGGAATAGAGAGTCCCTGTCCCAAAAAGAACTGGCCAATGTTCAACTATTTCAGGAGGTAGCATATGATCAAGAACCAATGGTATTGAAAAAAGTCCAAGGTGCACCGAAGGCACTGGCAAAAACAAGGCTCAAAGAAGTGATGGGATGCCTGCTGAGACGTTTCAACAAATGGATGCGGCACTGAAGGTGTTGTTTATGCCAAGAAATTTGGAAGACAGCTACCTGGCCACCTGACTGGAAGAGATTGATATGTGTGCCCATTCCAAGGAAAGGTGATCCAACAGAATGTGCAAATTATCAAACAGTATAATTAATATCACACGAAAGCAAAATTTTGCTGAAGATAATTCAAAAACGGTTGCAGTAGTGTATTGACAGGGAACATCCAACAATTCAAGTTGGATTCAGAGGAGGATATGGAAGAGGGATATCACTGTTGATGTGAGATAGATCTTGGCTGAAAGCAAATACCAGAAAGATATTCACCTGTGTTATTGACTATGCAAAGGCATTTGGCTGTGTGGATCATAACAAATTATGGATAACATTATGAAGAATGGGAATTTCAGAACACGTTATGGTGCTCATGACGGACTTGTACATACACCAAGAGGCCACTGTTCCAACTGAGCAAGATACCGCAGAATAACTTCACAATCCTACCTCAGAGGTTTATCAGCTCTCCAGCATTATGTCTTAATTTAGTGTACAGAAGCCTTGATCACTTTTCCCTTCCACAAGATGTCACATTGGTCCATTACGTTGCTGACATTATTGTGACTGGATCTAGTAAGAAGAAGTATCAATAATTCTCGACTTATTAAGACCATCGCATGCTAGAGGATGGGAAATTAGTCTGACAAAAAATCGGATGCCTTCCATCTCAATGAAATTTGTAGGGGTCTAGTGATGTGAGGCATGTGAATACATTCCCTTAAAATTAAAGTTATTGCATCTGGCCCCACCCACAACTAAAAAGGAGGTCCAATGCCTACGTGGCTCCTGAAGTCTGAATGCAACATATCCCTCATTTGTGTTGGCTACCCAGGCCTATTTATAAAGTGACTAAAAAAAAACTGCTAGTTTTGAATGGGGCCAAGAACAAAAAAATGCTTTGCAACATGTTCAGGCTACTGTACAAAGATTCTGATTATAGTCTCTGGCAAACCCCCTACCGATGATAGATCCTTAGGATTTTAGGTAAGAGCCCTGACATCCTCTGCATGTAAGTATTCTCCTTTTGAGAAACAGGTTTTGGCTTGTTACTGGGTCTTAGTAGAAACTGAATACTTAATATGGGCCACCAAGTCATATGCAACCTGAACTGCCCATCATGACTCTGACCCAATCATAAAGTTGGAAATGCACAGTAGCACTCCATCATTAAATGAAAGTGGTATGTAAGAGATCAGGCTTGAGCATGACCTGAAGGACGTGATATGAGGAAGAGGCCTAAATGCCTATAGATTCCACTACAGTCACATTACCTTCCCTCTCCCAGTCCATACCTATGGCCTCATGGGGAGTCAGTTGACTGAGGAAGAGAAAACTTGTGCCTGTTTTACAGATGGTTCTGTGCAATAATATGCAGACACTGCTCAAAAGTGGACAGCAGCAGTACTGCAGACCCTTTCTGGGACCTCCTTGAAGGACAGTAGTGAAAGGAAATCTTCCCATTGGGCAGAGGATCGGAGTAGTATACCCGGTTGTTCACTTTTCTCGGAAGGAGAAATGGCCAGATATGTGATTGTATATTGTTTCATGGGCTGTGGGACTTGGAGTGAACAATGATTGGAAAACTGGTGGCAAAAAGGTATATGGATAGGCCTCTATGAACAGCACAGAGAAGTGAAGATATTGTGTCCCATGTGAATGCTCACCAAAGAGTGACCTTGGCAGAGAAAGCTTTTAAGTCATTTAACTTTAGAAGGATTCTAAGTGGTTTAGCAGTCATGATGTAGTCATCCCCATGAAATCTGCTGTGAGCAGCTAATCTACCCAAAGGGCGTTTCCTCATGGGTGCAGACTTAGGGACGTTATAGCAAAGCTCTCTGGGTTTCGGCTCAATTTGAATCCTGCATCTGGCTCATCACCATCTGACTTTGGATCCTGGACTTGAATCAGCGGCCTGCCTTATTGCCTACTGATTTTGGGATTTCTGCCTTTGCAGCCTGTGAGCCAACAGCCTGCCATCTTACTTGCTAATCCTGGGTTCATCAGCCCCTGCATCTATGAATTAGAAGCCTGCAGTCTGACATCTGATCCACAGAGTTTGGACTTGCCAGCCTCTCTAATGTGTATACACACACCCACACCCACAGTGAGATGAAAAAATTACCTCAAGAAAATAGCTCATGCAGTTCTGTCTTAGGCTGGGTTTTCCAGATAAGTCAAACCAGTGAAGCACATGGTTTTACATCTCTGGAGAACACAGCCTAAGATACATATAGATACGTGATCGTACCAGCAGCTTCCCTGGGAGGTGTGCCTTGGTCCCCTGAAGTGCAATCTCTATCAGATATTAAATGTCTAAAACCACAAGGGACTTGTTCAGGGTTCTCTCTTCAGTCCCATCCGTCTGTGTATTCATCTCATTGCCAATTTTGTCTTGATTACTCTAGCTTGATCGTATGTACTGGTATTTGGTAGAGGAAGTCCTTTTACCATATAGATCTGTTAGGTGATCCTTGGGGCTGTTCTTTCACCTTTATGTTTCCAAGTACATTTTAGAAATAACTTATCAATTCTTTTTCTAAAAAACCACTTTTGAGTCTGACAGGATGACACAGAATCTACACATTATTTTGTATTGAGTTGACTTTTCTACATGTCATCTTTAAATATGTTTACTATTGATTTTTAAAGTTTACCTGTTATCAAGTGTACCATTTATCTATCTCTGCTCCAAGTACACGTGTTTTGCCAGCTCTGTGAAAATGGGTCTAGGCCCTTTAGTATTTTCTTTGCCAACTGATACAATGTTAACCTCATCAGTAGAAAACTGTAGAGAACCTGCATGGGGTTAAAGCAGCTTTCACCCATGTATGGTTTACAGTTTGTTCTCAAGCCTTTCCTGAGCACCTGCTGTGCACCTTCAGCTGGGGGCAATGAGCAGAGCTAGGCCAAGACTTCACCTAGGCTCTGAGTTAGAGGGGGGACCCTGGACTTGACCCCTACCTATATCCCCCAGTAGACTCAGCCAAGGCAGATAGTATGAAAATAACATCTTTATTTCCTGTGACCCTGTGGAATAAGGTCGGATGGGGAGGAGGTGGTGCAGGGGTCCATGGGGAGGTCCATAGACTTGTGTTTGGCCCTAGTTATTGGACTGCTCCAGATCTTTCTCCTCATGGGCCTGAAGAAGCTTGGCACTGGTCCATAGGAGGCACTGTGCCTAGGAGGAATGAGGGGCCTTGGTGTGCAGTAGAACTCAACAAGCACCCAAGCCCACCCCCTCGGGTCTTTCCCCATCTTTCCACCACTGCCTCGATCACAGCTGTAGCCTCTACTGAGAATGCCCTTCCCATCAGCCCCCTCCCTGCTTTCGAACCTCCTCCCACCTCCCTAATCCCTGGTTCTCCACCTCTCCAGGGATGGCCCCTTCCTCCCGGACCTTGTGGGCTTGGGCCAGAACCGCTACTCCACGCTTTTCCAGTTCCTCCTTCAGTCTGGACAGGAAGTGGAGTAGGAAGGAGAGACAAGAGGGTATGAAGCCGCAAGGATGAGGAGACACCCAGATGCCCACCCCGAGGCTAGGGGTTCTGTGCCCACCTCTGGCACTTCTCCTGCAGCTGCTGGCACTTCTCCTGCAGCTGCTGCTGGCGCTGGGCCG
>NW_006922622.1:375987-382186 GCF_000298275.1 Orycteropus afer afer
GGCCATTCATTCAAATATTTACCCACTCAAGGCACTACCCTCGCCACTACTCTCTGTGCCTGCAGCCTCAGGCATGCCTGCAGCCTCAAAGCCTTTGCCCTGGCCCTTTCCTCTGCCATGAATGCTCACCTGAGAGATCATGCCTGGTGTACTGGGATGGGCAGAACTACTACAAGTGTGGGGTAACTGGCCTGGTGGGAGGGTCTGCAGCAACGCAGCACTGCAATTCCTTACTCCTACCAAACACTGCATCCTCTCTCTTGTTTTCTTCTCTGGTGTCTGGGAGCCCCCCCACAGAAAAAGCCCAGGGTGACCAACACTGTCTCTTTGTGCCTCTGACGCTGGACACACCCACGAATACCAAGAATGAATGCCTGACCTTGGCTCTGAGGAGGACACTGGATCAGGTAGGTGATGAAGAAGAACTGCATGTAGGGCAGTTGGACTTTATGGCCACAAGGGCCTGGTCGGGAACTGGGTGTGGCAGGTAAGAGGAAGAAGGCATGGAGGATGACTCTTGGCAGGTCTGCACAGGTACCACCAAGGAAGATGTGGAAGGTGGGAGGAATGGCTTTGAGAAGGGTGAGGAAGGGACTCACATGGAACTCCCAGAGGTCCTTGTGCTGGTCCATCAGATCCTCCAGCTGTTGTTCAAAATCCAACCTGGGGGCCAACCATACAAGAATGAGGGGCTGTGGGCCAAGACCCCCCATACACATGGCCGGGCCAGGGTCAGACCCCTCAAGTCCTTTGTTCACGTTCCCACCTTCCCAGAACGATCCTCCAAGGATCGGCTCACTGCTCCTTTCAAGGGCCCATCCCTGACACAACCCTCCACCCTGGCCCCTGGGTTACCTCAGCTCCCTCTGTTTGTTTTTCTCTTCTTCAATCTGGGAGTTCAGGGCAGAAATTCGGTCCTGGCACTCCTGTAACCTGGTGTGCTTCCTGGGAAAGGACAAGGCAGGCCTCAGCCATGTTCTCTGAAAGACCCCCAGGAGGATGGGGTGGGTCTTGACATAAGACAGTTCTGCTTCCTGCTGTTCTGTCTGCCACCAGCCCATGTGATTTGGTTACCAGTTTCTATGGGCCTGGCTTTGAGTCCTGGCTCTGCCACTCACTGACTGGGGCCCAGTGCTTATACCTCTGTAACGTGGTGGTGGTGAGGTGGTGATATGAGTACTTGCCTCCCAGAAGTATCACTATGAGTATTAAGAAGGTCACCATAGCCATGGCTGAGTCTGCACACATGCACGCACGCACGGGCACACACACACATGAATTGTCATAAGATTTTCCCGAACAGTTCCCATCTCAGGGCTTGAGTCCTCTGGTCACAAAAACGAAGTAAATAAGCAATCCGGAGGCAGAGAAATGAATGGATAGTTAGGTGGATAGCAAGGCAATGGAGAGAGATGGATGTTTGAGTGAGTGGTTATTACACAGTTGGGTGGATGGCCAGGAAGAGTTGGATGCCTAAAGCAATGGACAGATGAGTGAATAGACAGCTGAGGAGCTGGATAAAGAATCAAAGTGACAAAATAAAATCCAGTTGAAGGAATTCAGAGGGCAAACTAGTAAATGAATGATTAGACTAATTCCATGGTCTGATGTTGGAGCTGAACAGGGAAGATGTTTGTCTGGCCTCTCCATTTCACTGAAGGAGAACATGAGGACTGCATCTCTGGATTTACTGCCCATGCTTTCTCTCCTCTGTCAGAATGCAGGGGTGGTGGGGAGCAGAGCAAAGCTCAAGCACAGTCTCTTACCTCTGTGCCTCACTGTCTGTCTCCTGGTAGTGCAGATGCAGGGCGTTCAGTGCCTCTGCAGGGAGAAGAACCAGAGAGCCCATGAGAGCTTTTCAAGGGCACTGAGTCTGGGTAGAAATCACGGGTCAGATTATGTCAGGTTTTGTAGGCAATGGACTGTATGTTATCATTTTCTATGACTTTGGTGGAGGCCACGGGAGGGATGTAGGCCAGTTGCAGGTGAAGAGGGACCCCACTGCTATGGTGGGAGTGGGTTTCTGTGGGGGTGGCAAAGGTGACCGTGGGGAGACCAAGCAGCCGCAAATACCTTTCCTTTCGTTCAAGAACTCCTTCAGGTGCACCTTCTCCTTGTTTACTGGAAAACATTAACACACTCAGGCATCAGGGACAGGGTTTGCCTATGGTCACCCAGGAGGTTTGCTGCAGCCCTGCCCACAGCCCCTCAAGTGGACACCTTAAGGCCAGCCCCTCCCCCTTGTGCCCACCTTCCCTGTAAGCACCAAAGGGCCCTGACATTTACTGATGGTTGTGTGAGGTCCCTGTGGACAGCACATGGAGGAAACAGATACATCACAAGAGATGGGGAAAAGGGCTGTGAAGGAAATGTCCAGCAGTGTGAGGGCATATGACCGGAGTGGAGGCAGCAGGATGCTGTCTTCAGATGGAACCACCAGGTAATGCCTCTCTGAGAAGGGAAATGAGACTTGGGTGGTGATATGAGATAGCAGGAAGCATTCTGGAGTCTCCAGGGGGCAGAGTGTTTCACATGCAGTGAGCAAACAGCAAAGGCCAGAGGGAGACACTGCTTGAAAGGTATCTCAGGAACATGCTCACCAGCGGAGTGGGAGATTGAAGGCATTGTCAAAGGGGACAGGGGACTCCGCTGGGTATCTGGAAGATTGGGTTCAGGGCCTAGAAAACATTGTGGGAAGCCCTGGGTGTCCCCCAGCACACTTACTGGAGTCCAGTTCCTTCTGCAGAGTCTCCCAGAGGGTCCGGGCCTCTCCCAGCTCCTCACTGGCTTTCTTTTTGGCTGGGACAAAGATAGGACAGACATCATGTGAGTGCAGCCACCAGTATCACTCTCCCTTGCAAACCTAGAGGGGCCCAGACTCTGTAGAAGAGGACAGAGCCATTCAGGGCCCAGGCCATTCTTGCTGTGATTGGCTGGCAGGACAGTGGGCATAAAGAATACGTGACCAGGTCTCACAGGTCTCCTTGCTTGGTTTAATATTCTGCTTTCAATCTTGAAATTCTTAATGATTTTTTTTTTCTTAATGATTTTTTTTAATAAAAGGCCTACATTTTCATTTTTTACTGGGTCCTGCAAATCATGTAGTTGTCACCTTTTGGTTGTCAAAGGTGAGGGTCTCAAGCTCACCTTCTTGAACTTCATTAATACGGTTAATCAGGACCTCAACCCGAGGTTCCAGGCTTCCTGCTAAAGAGAAAAAATTGACTGAACTGCAGGTGACACGAGTGGCTCCAGAGCAGGTAGAGGTGGGGTAGGCACCAGCTGTCTGTCTACTGCCTTCACTGAATATGAATATCACCAACTGCTACTGCTGGCAGATACTGTGTTGGGCCCTCAAGGGGTTTACATTCTGGATGGGGGAGACAGGGAACAGTCAGTCAGGGACACTGAGTCAGACAGTGGTGCTAAGTGCCATCCAGAGAAATAAAGTAGGGCAAGGTGTCAAAGAGCGAAGGAACAGGAAGTGCTTCTTTAGCTATGAGAAGGCCTTCTGAAGGCACCGAATCAAGTGAGAATAGGTCCTGCATCTGTGTGTGGTGGAGGACTGGTAAGTGTGAATGTGGCTGAAAGGAGTCCAGTGAGCAACGGAGTAGGTAAGGTGGAGGGAAATGGGGCAGAGGTTGCAAATGAGAAAACTTCTGGATTTAATTCTGAGTCCAGTGGGAGCCAAATGGGCAGCCAACAAGGGGCTAGGACAGGATTTTAGGGAATGTTTTTGCCTTCTATGCCTTTATAATTTTGAACCATGAGGCCATACTGTTAAAAAATTGAATTTTAAAAGAAAGTGAATGGGATTGTTTCCCAAGTTGTGAATAGTCTGGGAATTGAACTTATGTCTGCCTGGTCCCAAACCCCAAGCTGAGCCTCATACACAGAGGAGACACGTGACCTTTCTGCAGCTTTTTCACCATTTCCAGCAAGTCTTCAATTTTCTTGGAGGACTCGGCCTCCCCTGTGGAAACAAAATGAAAACTCACAGAACCAGCAAGTGAAAGGCTGAGGATGGGCTGGACAGCCTTGGCTGGGGGTGAAGCAAGCTGAGAGAGGTCTCCACCAGAGTGCTGTTCACCCCTTCCTTGTCCTGAGCCGAGCAGGTCACAAGAAATGAACTGGGGCCCTTTACTGGGTATCTTTTCTCTAAAGAGTAAAAAGATACCATACCACAGATATACACCCCCTTAATAAAACTGAATGGCAGGAAGAGGGCACACCCTCACTACTGATGCTGTTAAAGGTTAATAGCAAAGCTTGCCAATGAAATACTACAAGGGGGGAACAAAGGAATTCTATGAAAACACAGTATCACCCATTAAGGATTCCTGACAAAAGTGAAACTTATATTTAAGCCTCTAGTTCTAAATACCAATTCAGAGAAAATACCGGGACAGAGGAACATGTTAAATGACACATGAGGATGCAATCAGCAACCTGTAGATAAGGGAAATTCCAAGTGGCAAACAACCCAATTTATTTAACAACGAAATTTCAAGAGAGAAAAAGAGAGAAAGGAAGACCTTTACAGATTAAAAGGGGCTTAAGACACATATCAACCAATTGCACTAAATGGACTACATTCGGATCCTGATTCAAAAATAATGCACTATTAAAAAATATGAATTTTATGAAATTTATATGAAAAATATAAAAGGGAATTTGAAAAATGACTACATATCTGCATATCTGATGAAATAAAGGAATTACTGCTGCTATTATTTAGATGTGATAATGAATATTAGAGTTTTTTAAAGAGTATATGAAATGTATCTTTCTTTAAAAATTAAAGCTACTCTGATAACGCCAAGGGAAAGTGTTTGTAGCTGTTTTCTTTCTAATTTGTATTATCAAAAATTTTAAACACAAATAAAAGTAGAAATGACACTGTGATAAACCCAATGAAATCATTACCTAGATTTCTGCCATAATTGTGTCAGAGCTCTGGTGACTCAGTGCCTAAGGGCATTTGACTGCTAACCTTCCCAGGTCACACAATTCCTGCACTTCCGTGGCCCTGCCGCACGTCTCCCTTTTCCTGGCGGCCAGCAGCCAGGGGCCAGGCCCCAGGTAGGCCGTCTGAGCAACAGGGAAGTGTGGCCGTGGACTGGCTGTGTGTGAGACCGTGCCGTCCGAGGGAAACGGCCTCCTTGTTCGTAGAGATGCCCACGGAAAGCCTCACTAACCCGCTTCAGTACCTCGGCAGCATCGCGAGGGAGCCAATACGGTGCAGGCCACCTGAGTCAAATGCAGGTGCCGGGAGTGTGGATAAACCTTCCCTTTTGTAAAAACGAGCGCTGGAGGTGCTGTGCCTAAGGCATCTGACTGCTGACCGCAAGGTTGGCGGTTCAAAACCACCAGCCACTCCCCATAAGGAACGCTGGGCAGTCTACTTTCCTAAACATTTCCCGCCTCGGGGGTCACTGTGAGCTGGAATCTCGTTGATGGCAGTGGGTTTGTGTTTTTGGGTTTTCCTCTCTGTGTAAGAGTCAACGTTTTTAGAATAAAAAGGCGAAACCGTCGTTTTCAGTCCCTTTCGTCCCAAAGAGGCAACGAGCCTGCCCCTGCTTGGCGCACCAGCCTGGCAGGGACGCACTCAGATGCCGCGTCCCAAGCGCCTGCAGCCCCGCTCCCGAGGAGGCCTCCCACCACTACCTCCGCCCTCTTCAGATCCTTCCGTGGCTCCCACAGCCTCCATATTCGATGGCTCCGACCTTCCCGCCATTTCCTCTCAGCTCCAAGCCGCCTTCTGCGCTACTGCTGATGATTGGGGTGGGGCGCTCTGTAGCGCGCCTGCGCAGTGTTCTCCGGCGCACAGTTATCTCGAGCAGGGATTGGGAGGGGGCGCGGAAGGGGCGGTAACGGCCTGCGCTAGCTTAGGAAGTCAGGTGTCAGCCGGGCAGCTCATACGCATGCGTAATGGCTGAAGGCCTGCAAATGCAATTTGGAGGAGGCCAGGGCAGTGTGCATGTAGCCTTCTAGGCTCGTTATTGGTCAGTTGAGAAGCCAGTGTCCTGCACATGTGTAAGGCCTCCTTAGGGCGTGCAGTCTTTTTGCCTCACTGGCGGTAGGCAGACGTTGAATTCTGCTGTACAGGGGGCCTGCGGAGTCCAGTTGGCCCATATTCCTCACTGAACACCTGATGCAAGGTGTACTCATTTCACCAAATTCTCTGAGGCAGGAACTC
>NW_006922622.1:382701-383606 GCF_000298275.1 Orycteropus afer afer
GTGGGGGTGGGGGTCGCCAGCGAGTTATCAGGAAGAACTACCAAGGTAAAGAAACTTACCCAGAATATCTTGCAGTGCCCTCAGAGGGGGAGACCGCCTGCATTGGCCAGCAGCCGGACTAGTCAGGCTCCTCATGCAAGCCCCTGACATTGTCCCATACAGGTATAAATATAGAGTAAAGTATCAAACACTACCATTAACATCACATGCAAGTAAAATCTTGTTGAAGATAATTTAAAAATGGTTGCAGCAGTATATTGACAGAGAACTTCCAAATACACAAGCTAAATTCAGAAGAGGGCATGGAATGAGGGATATCATTGCTGATGGCAGATGGATCTTGGCTGAAAGCAAAGAATACGGGAAAGGTGTTTACTTGTGTTTTATTGACTGCGCAAAATCATTTGATTGTGTGGATCATAACAAATTATGGGTAACTAT
The DNA here is from genome assembly GCF_000298275.1 of Orycteropus afer afer. Taxonomy (NCBI): domain Eukaryota; kingdom Metazoa; phylum Chordata; class Mammalia; order Tubulidentata; family Orycteropodidae; genus Orycteropus; species Orycteropus afer. Next base: position 383,143 of record NW_006922622.1, read on the forward strand.
GAGAAGAATGGGAATTCCAGGATACTTGATTGTGCTCATGAGGAACCTGTACATAGACCAGGAAGGTGTCATTCAAACAGAACAAGGGGACAGTGCATGGTTTAAAGTCAGGATGGGGTGCATCACAGTCGTATCCTTTCACCATGTTATTCAGTCTGTGTGCCGAGCAAATAATCCGAGAAGCTGGACGATATGAAGAAGAATGCGGAATCAGGACTGGCAGAAGACTCACTGACAACCTGCGATTTGCAGAGGACACAACTTTGCTTGCTGAAAGTGAAGATGATTTGAAGCACTTGAAGATCGAAGACTACAGTATGGATTACATCTCAACATAAAGAACACACAAATCCTCACAACTGGACCAATAAGCAGCATTATGATAAATGGAGAAAAGATTGAAGGTGTCAAAGACTTTATACTACTTGGTTCCACAGTCAACACTAATGGAAGCAGCAGTCAAG
>NW_006922622.1:384766-385455 GCF_000298275.1 Orycteropus afer afer
AGGAAGATGGGACAATCTACTTCCGTAAAGATTTACAGCCTTGGCAACCCAGTGGGGATTGCTATGAGTCAGCATTGACACAATAGCAGTGACTTGGGATTTGTTGTTATATGTTACTTTTTAAATTTTATTTCTCACTTTGATAGTATTCAATAATTTATGTATTTTTATTTTAAGTAATGTTAATTTTTATTTTCTTTCATATTTAGTTTATATTAGTTTAGGATCATTATACTTATTTATGTATTGTATTTTATGTCTGTATGTGTGCATTTAGTTATTTACACCAGTCACAGTCAGGTTCTGGAAAAGGCATTTCAGTAAGCTGAAGGTCTTAAGAAAATTACTTAAGATTTACTGAGTCATGGGAAAATGTCAAATGTGGCAATAGTTTCATTTGAAAATGAGATCAGCTCAGTAGATTTATACACTATTATGAATGCACTGACCTCTCCCAAAGTGAGGGAAGTAACATTATAATGAATACTGGTTAGGTAGTAAAAAAGTTAAATATACATCAGTGTGACTGAATACTGCGCCTCCTTTGAAAGTCCACATGGAACCAATCCAGGAAATACATAGTTCTGTACTGGCAACAAGGACCCCTGGTGACACAGTGGTTAAAGTGCTGGACTTCTAACCAAAAGGTCTGTTGGTGGGGCCCACTAGCTACTCTGTGGGAGAAAGAT
>NW_006922622.1:386410-387271 GCF_000298275.1 Orycteropus afer afer
TATATATACATACCAGGAAATTCCTACAGAACATACAAATACACTTATAGAAACATTGTCTGCCAATGGTCATGGGCACACTCCCCAGTTCATTGACATAACTAGTCGTTCAGCCTGTCCACCCATCTATCAGTGTTTGCCATCACTGTCAATGCAGGTACTGTATGTGCAAAAGGGTTCATCTTTGTTGTTTGTACCTCCTATGCACTTCTCTCTGTCTTTCTCTTCCCCAGTTGCTGCACTGCTTTGATTGGGTGCATACATGCCTGCTTCAGGGGTCCTGCCCACTGATGCTGGGAGGAACTTTTCAGACTTGTGTGCTGTTGAGTCAATCTGGACTCATAATGGCCCTATGGGGCTGAGTAGAAATGTCACATATGATTTTCCTAGGCTGCAATCTTCATGAGAAGGAGCTGTGGTCCCACAGTGGTTAATGAGCTTGGCTGCTACCTGAAAGGTCAGTGGTTTGAACCCACCTGCTGCTTCACAGGAAAAAGACATGGCAGTCTGCTTACCTAAAACATACACACAGCCTTGGGAGCCCTATGGGGCACTTCTACTCAGTCCCATAGTGTCCCTGAGTCAACTGGACTCAATGGCAATGGATTTGTTTTTTTCAGGAATTTTTGTGGGAGCTGACTGAGCAGCTGGTGGGTTAGAATAGCTTGCCTTTCGCTTCTCAGCCGAGCACTTAACCACAGCACCACCAGCCCTTAACTTTGCACACACGTGGGTCTTCTTCTGACTCTTCCCGGCTCCTCACTCTGCACACCTGGGCTTTCTCCTAGAGCCCTCCCTCCCCTCTTGCCGCCCAATCCCATCCCGCCTGCCCCTCACCTCGGCGGATGGGCGGGCCGGCAG
>NW_006922622.1:390369-390991 GCF_000298275.1 Orycteropus afer afer
TTAGGGTTAGGGTTAAGGGTTAAGGGTTAAGGGTTAGGGTTTAAGGTTTAAGGTTTAAGGTTTAGGGTTAGGTTTAGGGTTAGGGTTTAGGGTTTAGGGTTTAGGGGTTAGGGGTTAGGGTTGGGGTTGGGGTAGGGTTAGGGGTTAGGGGTTAGGGGTTAGCGTTTGGGGTTTGGGGTTTGGGTTTAGGGTTTAGGATTTAGGGTTATTTAGGGTTATTTAGGGTTAGGGTTATTTAGGGTTAGGGTTATTTAGGGGTAGGGTTAGGGTTAGGGCTTAGGGGTTAGGGTTAGGGTTAGGGTTAAGGGTTAAGGGTTTAGGGTTTAAGGTTTAAGGTTTAAGGTTTAAGGTTTAGGGTTTAGGGTTAGGTTTAGGGTTAGGTTTAGGGTTAGGGTTAGGGTTAGGGTTAGGGTTTAGGGTTTAGGGCTAGGGCTAGGGCTAGGGGCTAGGGGCTAGGGTTTAGGGTTTAGGGTTGTTTAGGGTTATTTAGGGTTAGGGTTAGGGTTAGGGTTAGGGTTCGGGGTTGGGGGTTGGGGGTTGGGGGTTGGGCGTTGGGGGTTAGGGTTAGGGGTTGGGGTTGGGTTTAGGGTTTAGGGTTTAGGGTTTAGGGTTAGGGTTAGGG
>NW_006922623.1:0-5724 GCF_000298275.1 Orycteropus afer afer
CATCCTTTCCTTCAAGGCTCAGGGGTCCAAGATTATCTTCTGTGTCTGTGTTAGTTGGTTTCCCTTTTCTTTGTTGAAGAGGGTCTGTGCAATCCTTCTGCCTAGTCTGCCATCTTGCCCCACCTCCGCTAAGTCTGTTTTGAATATGCATTCTACTACATGTGAATAACGAAAACAAGCACTATAAAATAAATACACTTTCTTTTCTTAGCACATAAAGCAGTATTGCAGTCATATACAGTATTTGTTCAGCTTTGATCTTTTCCTTAAACATAACTGTGAACTTAGAATATAGTTGGGGTAGAAAAGAAAAAGGACATGATTTGCTTGTTGCTTTTTAAATAGGAAGTAAAATTCTATCATCATTTTTCCCATTATCAAAACATTATTTCCGATTTTAAATCATAAACCAGAATTATACATAGTTCTCTTGCTGTAATTTTCTCTACTATGTCTGCATCATGTTTTATAGGATGCTTCTCTTTGCCTTCTCATCTTGTCATTCTATCAGTTCATGCCATCTATATCCTTGCAGTGATTATTCCTAAATTTATGTTTTCAATTTGGAGCTGTAGACCTGAATTTTGAAATTCCTGTTTGACTGTAGACTTGCATACTCCACAAGTGTTCTGAAATTCAGAATGTCTAAAACTGAATTTAATCTCTTCTTACCTTTCCAAGCCAAATTACCTCCTGCTTTTCCCACTTTGGTGAGTAGCACTTTCATCTTCCCAAGCCAGAAATTAGGGATTTGGGAGCATGGGATCATTTTAGATTCCTCTTCATTTTTCATTCCCCACAGTCCATTTATCCTATATGCTTCTTACTTCTGTGTCTTAAATATCTCTTAAGTCCACTTTTTTCCCATCCCCACTACCTTTATTGAGATTTGATTATTTCTCACCTGGACTATAAAATAGCCTCCTAAATAGATTTTCTACCTCCAGTCTTTTCTTTTTCCCCTTCAACCTAAACTCCCATTAGAATATTCTCTATAAATAAGTTGATCAGACTCTTGTACTGATTTATCCTTATCCTTTTCTGGATGAACTCTACATTTCTTAGCCTGCCATTATAAATCTCAATATGATATGTTCCTGCATACTTTTTTAGTCTCATTTTTGTTTTTATTTTTTAAAACTTTTAATTTTGATAAAATTTCATATAGAAAATTCTCTTTAATGCTTTACCCAGATTCACCAATTGTTAACATTTTGTCCTATTTACTTTAACTTTTGCACTCTATATATAGGTTATTTTTTTAAAAAAAAAAATCTGAGAGTGATTTGTAGACATCTTTATTCCTAAGAACAGAGTTTTTCTCCTACGTGATGTCAGTACATTTATCAGAATCAGGAAGTGTAATGTTGTTACAGTACTGTTTAATCCACAGTTGCCCCAATTGTTCAATAATGGCCTCTATAGATTCTTTTATTTTTTTGGTTTGGGATCCAATCCAGAATCATACATTGCATTTAACTTTATCTTAAGTTTCCTTTTATTTGTGACAATTCATCAGTTTTTCTTGGTTTCTTACAAAGTTTTAAAGGATGCCAACCAGTTTTGAAGTATATAGACTTTGGAAGGATACAAGTGAGTTTTTCTATCATTGATCTCATTGATTTTTGTTCTTATCTTTCTTTTTATTATTGTTAAGAATATGCAGAACAGAACTTCAGTTCAACAGTTTCTACCTATACAAATCAGTTGACATCGATTACATTCTTTGAATTTTATAACTCACCCTCTTTTCTGTATTGTTCCTCTCTCATTAATGTAAACTTTCCCTGCCCCTTAAGTTTCCTAATCTTTCCAGTTGCTTTTGTCAGTTTGATTCTATTTAGATAGGTCTTAAAGAAGCAAATCCTCAAGGCAGACATTCTTTACTAGTTAAGCTAAACTAGTGTTTGGTTTTAAGAATTTCTAGGGATATGTTTGGTTTAAGGTTTAAAGATCATCTCAAGGCAGTAGTTTCAGGGGTTCACCTAGCCTCTATGCCTCCAGAAAGTCTAGATTCTATGAAACTTTGAAATTCTTTCTGCATTTTCCACCTTTTGATCAGTAATCTATAAAATTTGATCAAAATGTTCTACAGTGTTGGCTTTGCACCATCCAGTTCTGGTCACACAAAGCAGTTGTTCATGGAAGCAGTTAGCCACACATTCCACTTCTTCCTTCTATTCTTGACTCTCCTTCTTCCTCTGTTGCTGCAGGTGAGTAGAGAACAACTATTGTGTCTTGAATGGCTGCTTGCAAGCTTTTAAGACCCCAGGCACACCATGCAGTAAACTGGGAGCTATAACAGAAGCACCTATACATTATTAGGCCAATTAACTGGGATGACTCATGAAAGCATGACCCCAAATTTCCAATCCAAGGAACCAAGTCCTATGAAGTGCTTGGTTGTACATTATCAGCCTCAGCAGCTACTCTTTTTATTTTATTTTTTGTCATTGTTGTAAATATATCTATCACACAACTTTTACCAATTCAACTTTTTAGAGGTGTACAACTTACTGACATTAGTTACGTTGTTCAGCAACCCTGCCCTTAATCAATGTGATTTTTCTGTCACTATAAACTGAACTTCAGTACTTCATAAGCAATAATTTTCTCCTTCCTCCCACCCCCAATAACTAGTAATAAACTTTGGTCTCTGTACATTTGCCTGTTCTTGTCTTTTTATTAAGTGAGATCATACCCTATTTATTCTTTTATGATTGGCTTATTTTACTCAGCATAATGTCTTCAAGCTCCATTAATATTACAGCATGTTTGGGAGCTCTGGTGTTATAGTGCCTAATGCATTTGACTGCTAACCAAAAGGCTGATGGTTCAAACCCATCAGCCACTCCTTGGAAGGAAGATTGGGCAATCTACTTCCGTAGAGATAACCACTTTGGAAACCCAAGGAGGAGGGATCACTATGGGTCAAATCGACTTAATGGCAGAGAATTTGGTTTGGTTTTATCAAGACTTCACTTCTCTTACTTACTGTATAGTATCCCACTATATATATATATATATATATATATATATATATATATACACACACACACACACATATATATGTATATATGTATGTATGTATGTATATGCATATATGTGTGTGTGTATATATATATTTTATTTATATACTCAACTGTTGATGGACATTTAGGTTGTTTCCACCTTTTGGCTTTTGTGAATAGTGCTGCAGTGAAATTTGTTGTAGTAGTCGCTGGTCGAGTCTTTGCTTTCAAGTCCTGTACTTAGGAGTCGACTTGCTGGGTCATACAGTAGTTCAATTTTTGGTTTTTTGAGTAACCACCAACTGTTTTCCACAGTGGCTGTACTGTTTTGCATTCCCAGCAGCAGTGGATAAGAGTTCCAATTTCTCTACATCCTTGCTAACATTTGTTATATTCTATGTTTTTTTTTCTCCAAATCTTAGCCATCCTAGTGGGAGTAAAGTGGTATCTCATTGTGGTCCCCGCCCCCCCAGTTTTTAAAAAATTTTTATTTGGATGCAAGTTTATACAACAAATAGATTTTCCGTTCAGTATTTCATACTCGTTTTGTGACATGCATTGCAATCCCACAGTGTAGCAGCGCTCTTCCCACTTTTTCCCTGTGTTTACCACTTCCCTTTTGTTCTTCTTCCCTATCCCTTCCTGCTTTGTTAGCTTTATCCCTGGGCAAATGCTACTCTTTTGATCTTGTACAGTCAATTGTTCTAATGAGTACATACCTCCCTGCTATTATTGTTCATCTTATAAGATGTTCATCATCTTATAAGCCTGCCTATTATTTGGCTGAAGATTGAGCCATGGGACTTAAGTTGAAGGGTGTTTTAGGGCCATAGTTTCACTAGTATCTGTCAGACCAGTAAGCCTGGGTTATTTTTGTTAGTGATTTTGAGTTTTGTGCACATTTTTCTCCCAATCTATCCAGGACCTCCTATTGTGATCCCTTTCAGAGAGATCAGTGGTAGCCAGGCTCCATCTGGTTTTTCTGGTTTCAGGATTGTAGAGGCTGAGGTTCACGTGGTCTGTTAGTTTTTGCACTAATTATTTCCCTGTATCTGTGATTTCCTTCTCTCTTCTTTGCTCCAGATGGTTTTGATTTGCATTTCTCTGATGACTAATGATGTTAAGCATCTTTTCATGTGCTTGGTGGTCATTTGACTATCCTCTTTGGTGAAATGTGTATTCAGGTCCCCGTACACATCTGTCACTTTGTCATACTGTGATGGCTTCTGTGTTGCTATGACACTGGTACTTCAAGTACCAGCAGGGTCACCCATGGTGGACAAATGTCAGCAGAGCTTCCAGACTAAGACTGACTAGGGTAAAGGACTTGGTGATCTACTGCTATAAAAAAAAAAAAAATCAGCTAGTGGAAATCTTCTGGGCAGCAGCAGAACATTGTATAATACAGTGCTGAAAGATGAGTCCTTCAGATTGGAAGGCACTCAAAATATGACTGGAGAAGAGCTGCCTCCTCAAAGAAGAGTTGACCTTAATGAAGTGGTTAGAGAAAAGCTTTCAGGACCTTCATTTGCTGATGTGGCACAACTCAGAATGAAAAGAAGCAGCTATAAACATCCATTAATAATCGGAATGTGGCATGTGCAAAGTATGAATCAAAAATTGTAAGCTGAAAACAATGAAATGGAATGCTTGAAGATCAGTATCCTAGGTGTAAGTGAGTTAAGATGGAGTATTATGGGCCATTTTGAATCAGACAATCACATGGTCTGTGCTGGAATTACAAATTAAAGAGAAATGGGATCACATTCATTGTCAAAAACATTTCAAGATCTATTCTGAAGTACACCATTGTCAGTGACAGGATAATATCCATATGCCTACAAAGAAGACCAAGTAATACAATTGTAATTCAAATATGCACCAACCACTAATGCCAAAGATGAAGAAATTGAAGATTTTTACCAACTTCTGCAAATGTGCAAAAGATATATTGATAATTACTAATGATTGGAATGCAAAGTCAGAAACAAAAAAGAAGGATCAGTAGTTGATAAGTATGGCCTTGGTGATATAAATGATGCCAGAGGTCCCATGATAAAATTTTGCAAGACCAATTACTTATTCCTCAGATAAAATTTTGCAAGACCAATTATTTATTCCTCAGAAATATCTTTTTTCAACAGCATACAGTGTCTATACATGTGAACTGCACGAGATGGAATACACACCAATCAAATCAGTTACATCCCTGGGCAGAGACGATGGAGAAGCTCAGTATCATCAGTTCAGAACAAGGCCAGGGGCTAACTGTGGAAAAAATCAATTGCTCAAATTGTTCAAATTGATGCTGAAAAAAAAATAAATCCATTAAAAAGACAGGAAAGAAGGAAGAGACCAAAATGAGTGTCAGAAGACCTGAAACTTGTTCTAGAACATAGAATAGCTAAAGTAAAAGAAATGATGAAGTAAGATAGTTGAACAGAAAATTTCAAATGGTAGCTGGAGAAGACAAAGTATTATAATGAAATGTGCAAAGATCTGGAGTTAGAACAACAAAAGGGAAGAACACCCTTGACATTTCCCAAGCTGAAAAAAACTGAAGAAAAATATCAAGCCTCGAATTGCAATGTTGAAGGATTCTCTGGGCAAAATGTTGAATGACACAGGAAGCATCAAAAGAAGATTGAAGAAAACACACAGAGTCTTTGTACCAAAAAGAATTGGTCTAGAAGAACTAGATGGTGCCCGGCCA
>NW_006922623.1:6099-10166 GCF_000298275.1 Orycteropus afer afer
TGTGGTAAACTGTGGTCAATGACATGAGACAAAGTATATGTGAACTGCTATATGGAAAGTGAATTTGCTCTGTAAATCTTCACCCAAATCACACACACACACACACACACACAAAGAATTGTGTTTGTCTGTTTTGACCTGTTTGGGCTTATCTGAAGAAATAAGGAACCTGCCAGAGTTTCCCAAAACTTAGAATTTTCTTAGGGAAGAAAAGCAGCATTCCATAGGGCATTTTTCAAAAACATTTTAAGGCAAAGGGACAACCTAGTGGGGTGTAGAACAAAAGATTACAGCTGAGGTAAACAACAGTCATAGAAAAGTTGGAGGCTAAGGCAGAATTGTAAATGGCTAGGCTAAGTGCTGAAGATGTGTAGACTGGGAGAGGTTTTTTCCTTTCTTCTCCAGCCCTTCCACTTTACCCCATCTTCTTTTCTCTTTCTTCAGTTTTTTTTCCACAAATATTGAAGGAAATTTCTATCAAAACACTAGTTGACCACACAAGCTAACAAAACAAACCACAGGGATAACATTCAACAAAAAACACAAGAGTTTACAAAAACAGTTTTAAAAAGAAGTTACAATAAAACAGCTATAACCCACAGCCAGCAACAAAAACAAACCCTGAGAAGGGGGTAGAATCTGATGGCCAGAGTTAACAAATTACAATTTTTTTAATGTTCAGTTTTCAACCAAAAATTATAAAGCATGCATGCAAAGAAACAAGAAAATACGGTCTGTTTACAAAAGAAATTAACAGAAATTTTCTGAGGAAACAAAAACACTGGACTTATTAAACGAAAATTTTAAACCAACTATCTTAAGTATACTCAAAGAGCTAAAGGAAACCATAGAGAAAAGCTAAAGAAAACCAGGAGGATAATGTCTCAGCAAAGAGTATCAGTAAAGAGTTAGAGGTTATGAAAAGAGATTAAACAGAAATTCTGGAGCTGAAAAATACAATAACTGAATTGAAAAATTCACTAGAGGGTTCCAATGACAGATTTGGGCAGGCAGCAGAAATAATCAGTGAACTTCAAGATACTCCTGGTCTGAGAACCAGAAAGAAAAAGAAAAATGAACAAAGCCCAAGAGACTTGTAAGATACCAATCAAGCATACCGATACAAGCATAATGTAGCCCAAGAGAGGAGGAGGGAATGGGGCAGAAAGAATATTTGAATAAATACGGCTGTCGACTTCCCAAATTTGATGAAAGACACGAATCCAAAATGCTCAATAAATTCCAAGAATAAATTCAAAGAAATCCACAAGACACTTACTTTATAATCACAATCAAACCGCTGAAAGCCAAAATGAGAATCTTAAAATCATCAAATTAAGAAACTTCAGAGTAAATGAATTACTCCATTTCTCATAGGAAAACAACTTACTCCATTTCTCAAAGGAAACAGATAACCCTCTCTATTTTTTAACCAGTAATGGCTTTAAAAGTATAATGTTCTCTCTCACACACACACATGCACACAACAATGAAGCCCACTAGAATAAAGGTCCTGACAGCAATATAGATTTAAAATGGAATTAGTACCTAACAATGTATGTTCTAATTAAATGCTTAGAGCTGAATCTTGTTGTTGTCCCTGACACCTCATTGCACTGTATCACAAATCAAGACAGAATTTAAATAAATAAATAAATGAGTAACTAAATGAATGAGTGTGTGTGATTATGTGGGTAATCTACAGACCTGAACATACTGCCAAGAACATTATGAGGTTCTTTAATTTTTCTTTGGAAGAAGTTTTTTCAAAAGAGATTACAATACTGAGATAGAGTTGTCATATCTAGCTCAAGCATTACTCTCTATATTTTTAAGGGATTAAGGTACAGTTGGAAGGCAAAAAAAAAAAAAAAAAAAATTCAAAGAAAAAAACTACATATACTTTTACAATTTTTTGTAAGGCAATTGTTACAGGCTAGGTTCTGTCACTGAAAGAAAGCACTGGATGCAAATAGGTTTGTGAACTACTCTCTATATGTATGAAATGTAAAATAGCTTATTAAATTGTGAGCCTACATACTGGGTAATATTCAGCAACACTTCTCATATTGTGTGTTTGTATACCCCTTAGTATATGAGATAGAAGACACCACTGTCAAGTATATGGAAGTATGATTAATAATAATCTGCTCAACACTATACCTCATTTTTATGTAGTAAGAATCTAAGAACCAAAAAATATGTAAAATTTCTACCATCTAACCACAGAAAAGACAAATAACACAATCATAAAATGGGCAAAGGACTTGAATACTTGTTGTTAGGTGCCTCTGAGTCAGTTTTAACTTACAGTGACCCTATGAACAACAAAATGAAACACTGCTCTTGGTCCTGGCCAACCTCACAAACGTTACTTTGTTTGAGTCCACTGCTGCAGCCACTGTCAGTCCATCTCACTGAGGGTCTTCCTCTTTTTTGCTGACCCTCTACAAAGCATGATATCCTTTTCTAGGAACTGGTCTATCCTGATAACAATGTCCAGAGCACACGAAATAAAGTCTCGCTATCCTTGCTCCTAAGGAGCATTCTCACTGAACTTCTTTCAAGACAGATTTGTTCATACTTCTGGTAGTCTATGGTATATTCAGTATTCTCCAGCAACACTGTAATTCAAGGGCATCAGTTCTTCTTTAGTCTTCCTTATCCATTGTCCACCTTTTGCATGCTTATGGGGTGACTAAAAATACCATGACTTGGGTCAAATTGACATCTTTACTTTTTAAGACTTTCAAGAGGTCTTTTGCAACAGATTTGGCCAATGCAATACTTCATTTGATTTTTTGACTGCTGCTTCCATGGGCATGAATTGTGGATTCAAATAAAAAGAAGTCCTTAACAACTTCAAAATTTTCTCCACATATCCTGATATTGCTTATCGGTCCAATTCGAGGATTTTTGTTTTATGTTGAGGTGTTAATCCATACTGAAGACTAGTCTTTGATCTTCATCAGTAAGTGCTTCAAGTACCTTCACTTTTTGCAAGCAAAGATGTGTCATCTGCCTATTACAAGTTATTAATGAGTTTTCCTCCAATCCTGATGCCTCAGTCTTCTTCATATAATTCAGCTTCTCAGATTATTTATATAGTATACAGACTGAATAAATGTTGAAAGGATACAACCCTGACACACACCTTTTCTGATTTTAAACCATGCAGTATCCTCTTGTTCAGTTAGAATGACTGCCTTTTGGTCTATGTACAGGTTCTATGTGAGAACAATTAAATTCTGGAATTCCCATTATTCTCAATGTTGTCCATAAATTGTTATCCTCCTAACAGTCTAGTCTTTGCATAGTCAATAAAACACAGCAAAACATCTTTCTTGTATTTTTTTGCTTTCAGCCGAGATCCATGTGACATCAGCAATGACATCCCTTGTTTGACATCCTCTTCTGAAACTGGCTTGCATTTCTGACAGTTCCTTATCGATGTACTGCTGTAACCATTTTTTAATTACATTCAGCATGTGATATTAATTATATTGTTTGATAACTTCTGCATTCCGCTGGATCACCTTTCTTTGGAATAGGCACATACACAGATCTCTTTTGGTCCGACAACAAGGTAGCCATCTTTCAGATTTCTTGGCACAGATGAAGGAGCACCTGCAGCACTACATCTGTTTGCTGAAACATCTCAGTTGGTATTCTGTCAATTTCTGGAGTCTTGTTTTTCATCAGTGCCTTCAGCGCAGCTTGGACTTCTTCTTCTAGTACTGTTGATTCTTGATTATATTCTGCCTCCTAAAATGGTTGAACATCGACCAATTCTTTTTTTTTTTCTTCTTTTTTCCACTTTTTTTTTTAATTGTGATTTGGGTGAAGATTTACAGAGCAAATTGACTTTGCATACAGCAGTTCACATATACTTTGTCTCATGTCATTGACCACAGTTCTTTTGGTCTCATAGTTGTATGGGCTGTAGAATGGATGGTGTACCAGTTGCTAAGACTAATTGTTTCCATGAATTTTGGTTTTCTTCATTCTTCTTTGCTCTGGATGAGGAGAGACCCATCGTTGCATCTAGATGGCAGCTTTGCTAGCTT
>NW_006922623.1:35292-36258 GCF_000298275.1 Orycteropus afer afer
TGAAGATTTTTGCATCTATATTCATGAGGGATATTGGTCTGTAGTTTTCCTTTTGAGTGATGTCTTTTCCTGGTTTTGGTGTCAAGGATATGCTTGCTTCATAATATGAGTTAGGGAGGATTCCATCCTTTTCTCTGTTTTGGAATAGTTTGAGTAGGATTGGTGTCAGTTTTTCTCTGAATGTTTTGTAGAATTCTCCATGAAACCGTCTGGGCCAGGACTTTTTTGGTTGGTAATTTTTTGATGACCTGTTCAGTTTCTTCTTTTGTGATGGGCCTGTTCAACTTTTCCACATCAGTCTGTGTTAGTTTAGATAAGTGGTCTGTTTCTAGAAGTTTGTCCGTTTCTTCCAGATTTTCCGATTTGTTGCAGTACAGTTCTTCATAGTATCCTGGTATTATCCTTTTGATTTTGGTTGGTTCTGTTGTGATGTCATCCATTTCATTTCTTATTCGTGTTATTGGTATTCTCTCCCTCTTTTTCTTCGTTAAATTTGCCAGTGGATTGTCAATTTTATTGATCTTTTCAAAAAACCAACTTCTGGTCTTGTTGATATTTTCTATGGCCCTTCTATTTTCTGTTTCATTGATTTCTGCTCGAATCTTGATTATTTCCTTTCTTCTGGTGAATGTTGGCTTTTCTTGCTATTCTTTCTCTAATTGTTGGAGATGTTTGTTTAAAATGTAGATTTTGGCTCTTTCTTCTTCTTTGATGTGTGCGTGTATTGCTATAAATTGGCCTCTGATCACTGCTTTTCTGTGTCCCAAAGATTTTGGCATGTTGTGTTTTAATTCTTACTTGATTCAAGGAATTTTTGAATTTCAATTTTGATTTCTTCTCTTTCCCAGTGTTTCTCAAGGAGGGTGTTGTTCAGTATCCATCTGTTTACTCTTTTCCTGTTGATCTTCCTATTGTTGATTTCTAATTTGATAGCATTATGATCTGAGAATATGCTTTGCAGTATTT
>NW_006922623.1:37205-51861 GCF_000298275.1 Orycteropus afer afer
GTATTAGTGGTCAGTTCTTATTTGCTATTTTTGGTTCTCTGTTCAAAGGACTCCCTTTAGCATCTCTTGTAATGTTGGTCTGGTTTTAACAAATTCTCTTAGTTTCTGCTTATCTGTAATTCTCCTAATTTCATCATCATATTTGATGGACAATTTTGCCTGGTATACAATTCTTGGTTTAAAATTTTTCTCTTTCAGTGTTTTGTATATACCATCCCATTGCCTTCTCACTTGCATGGTCTTTGCTGAGAAATCAGAGCTTATTCTTACTGGCTGTCCTTTGTAGGAAACTTTTTGTGTTTCCTGTGCTGCTTTCAGGATTCTGTCTTTGTCTTTGGTTTTGATGAATTTAATGATGATGTGTCTTGGTGATTTTCTCTTGGGGTCTGTCCTGTTTGGGGTTCATTGGGCTTCCTGAATGGATATGTTCTCCTCTTTAATCATATCTGGGAAGTTCTCCTGCAGCAAATCTTGGACAATTTTCTCAGTGGTTTTGTTTTTCTCTTCCTTTTCTGGAATTCCAGTGAGTCATAAGTTATTCCTTTTGATGGTATCCCACATGCACCTTAGGCTTTCTTCACTTTGTTTTGATTTTTTTTTCTGATTGATCCCTTTCCAAAGAAGTATTCAGGTATTTGTCTTCAGTCTTATTAATTCTGCCTTCCATTGCATCAGTTCTACTCCTTTGCCCTTCCATGTGTTATCTATTTCTAACAATTTACTATTAATCTTCTGGATTTCTATCTGTAGATTTAAAATCATTTCTAATTTTTGGTTTATTTTGTCATTTTGTTCTTGTATTTTCTTCCAAAATTCTTGTAAGGTGTTTTCTGTGTTTTCTTTGGTCTGTCTCTCAATCCTTTGAAGATACCTAAATACAATTCTTTTGAATTCATTATCAGAGAGTTCCAATCCTGCTTCTTCCTCATGGCTGTGTTTTGGGTCTGTTTCCTGCTCCCTTGTTTCTACCATTTTATCCTGCTTCTTTGTGTGGACTGTGATGGTCTTTGTCTCCGAGGCATCGTGATGTTATTGTATTAAGATCTCTGTTAACTGTTTGTAAAGAGCAGCCAAGGGTGATTCAGGCTCTTCTTGGTGGTTTTCTGTCATTGGCCCGTTGGTGGAGAAGGAAGTAGTGGCTCTCGCTCAGTAAGTGAAGTAGCAGGAGGTGTGGGTGTATTTGTGTCTTAAGGTGACTGTTGTTGTTTCCCACTGAGTTAAGACACAAATTTCAATTGAATAACCATCAAAAAACTAAAAGCACATGGAGAAAAACACACCATGTAATCACACAGGAACAGTAGCCAAAAAAAGAAAAAAGGGAAAAAGAAGAAAAAACTAGAAAACCTGTAATAGCTCAGGATAGGGCACTAAGAGAAAAAAAGTAGAGAAGGAGAATAATCAAGGGGAAAAAATGGGAAAAATACAAAAAGAAAAACACAGAACAGCGTTAACTACAAGAAAAAAGGGGAAAGAAAACAATAATAAAAAGGAAAACCTTAAATTAAAAAAAAAATTTCAACCAGGGACAGGGAAAAGAAAAAAATGCTGAAAACTAGGACCTGGGAGGGGAATATTAAGAATAATAATAAAAAGGGCAAAAGTACTACTAGTAATAGTTATTTTAAAACAGACAAATACAAGCAAACTAATTACCTGGGGGGAGAAAAAAGTGAAAAAAAGTATTTCAATAAAAATAAAAAAAGAGGGAAAAAAAAAATCGGTGGAGGACAGGGTAGGGCACCCAGGCTCCGTCTGTGCACACAGACTGTGATGGAGTTCCTGTTTGCCCAGAAGGTATGTGGGAGTGGGGGATGGCTGCACCTCCATTCACTAAGCGGCTGTGGGGTATAACAGTAATAAGAGGACTCTCATATCTTTTCAGTCTTGCACGTCTGGGGTGTGCTTGGCATTGCTGGAAAGCAGAACATGTTCTTAAGCCCCAGGAATCTGCGAGAGCGCTGTCTCTTTAAATATCCAAAATAGTCAAGCCGCTTTTAAACCTTTAAAATGGCGGCGTCCTCCAGACCGGCAAAAGCCCACAGCTCAGCCTGCCTTTCTCTTCACCTTTTCCATTTATTCCCCAGCCAATGTGCACAGTCCTCCATGCAGTCCCTGGCTAGCAGGGCTGATTTTTAGGTCAATTCGTAGGTCCTGCCACCAGTCGGGAATCTCCAAGCTATCTGTGCTGTCAGCATCACTGCCAGACCGCAGCTCCATATGTCTCCTTTTTTGGTGTTTTCACGCAAATTCTTCTGCTAGTTGGGGTTTAGTACACTTCTGTATCCTTCCTTCAAGGCTCAGGGGTCCAGGATTATCTTCTGTGTCTGTGTTAATTGGTTTCCGTTTTCTTTGTTGAAGAGGGTCTTTGCAGTCTTTCTTCCTAGTTCGCCATCTTTGGTATTACAACTTTTTACATGTTTGTGAAATGAATGAGGGATAGAATAAGCATCTCTGTGGATTCTCACACATGTTTGTATGTATGGAGATATTATGTTAAGGTGATAAATCGAGAAAAGGAATGAATCAAGAGTTAACTGGCTTGATCAGGTGGAATAACAGATAAAGAGCTTGTGATCATAAAATGAGTTACTAGACTTTAAAGTCCAGAAGTGTTGCTTCCTGAGTTATAAGGTCCAAAGAATAACCATTGGAGCTTGGGTTGCCTAAGTGGAATGCGATATGAGATGTATTAGAGATAAAGTCTTGGAAGGAAGGTAAGGCAATCTACTTCTGTAGTGATACTGCCTTGGGAACCCAGGGAGGGTTTGCTATGAGTTGGGTCCAACTCCACGGCACATAACAATAACAACAACAGATAAAGTGGTTAATGGAATCTGAGACTAAGGTTTAAGTTTGGTTGTACTGGATATCTAGTATATCTAGATATACTAGGCTGTATGTCTAGTGTGTTAGACTGGGTTTTCTAGAGAAGCAAAACCAGTAAAGCTTAGAGAGAGAGAAAGAAATTTATCTTAGGAAAATGGCTCACACACTTAAAGAAGCTGGCAAGTATCAAGTTCTTGGATCAAACATCAAGCTGGCAGCTTTTCCCGACTCATGCAGCTGTTGGGGCTGACAAGCTCAAAGTGTGCAGGCAGTATACTGGCTGTTGACTCTATCGAATGATGACTCCAAGATCTCCAGGCCGAATGGTGGATTGTTTGCTTACAGACAGTTGTAGGCAGCACAACAGAATCCTGATCCACAGAAGAGTGTCTCTTTTCCCAGGATGTCCATAAATATACTGGAAGCAGGCCACACCCCTAGGGAAACTCCCATTCAGTGGATTGGCTGCTGAAAACATATGCATCTGATCTCATCATGGGAACCACCCACATCACAATTGCTTCAACCATGCAGAATTGTGGTCCAGCCAAGTTGACACACAGCTCCAACTGTCACATGTAGTATATCTTTCATTTGCCCTCAAACAATTTGTCCAACTAAAATTCCCAAGCCTTGATCAAATTACTGACTTTAGGCATATCCCTACATGTGTCATTAGTAAAAAGTCATACACCTTTACAGATTGTTACTGTTACACCCCATCTTTCTGCATCAGCAATATGCAATAGATTTTACTACCTTTTAAGTATTTTACAATTTTTCTTTAAAAAATACAGCAACTTTTTTTTATTGTGCCGTCAGGAGACTATATTTTTGATGATGTGAGAAAACTTGAACCTCAGGCAGCTTATTTATCATCCTGGAAGGAATTACTAATAGAACATACTATTAGTCCCTGAAAGCATGCCTAATGACATTGGTGGTAAAGACAAACACTTAGATATGCCAAAACCCTCAACAAGTGGATAGATGATAATGGTGAGGTAGGGAAGAAGGCAGTGAGGTTGGGTAGCGCACAAGGAAAAGGGATGTGTTGCCCAAGGATGGAAAAGTAGTTTTCCACAACAGAGCTTCCTAAAATGAAGAACAAGCATCACCTGCCTCAGAGTCATCTGTCTGGCTGGCTGAAATTCTAATTGCTGGGCTGAATAAGAATCACAGGGAGCAGAGAGGAATAATCTGCATTTTTAACAGATTTCTCTGATGATTCTTATCCAAACTAAATTTGAGAACTGGTAGGTTAGAAGTACCAGTGGAGAGCTGAGAAAATGCTGACCTTGCCCCTCAATAAGTAAAATGCTGGAAAAATAATCAGCTTTGTACTCAGAATGATTATAGAGAGACAGAAGGGCCACTGTGAGGAAGTTAAGGATGTTGCAGTATGTTTACTGTAGATCTGAGGATGTGAAGGCCTCTTTGGATAATAGCTTTGCTTCTGGCAGATATTCCTTACAGTTAGTTAACTATTTAAAAAATGAGAGGGGCATTTTAAACTACCAAAAATCATAACACATTGAACATAAATTTGTTTATTTTTATAAAAATTATGTTACATAAAGGCTTTGGAAGGTTTTACCTATTTTGAAGAATGAGATGAAATGTTTAAATAGAGAAAATTTCTTAGTAAATGCCATAATAGGTACTCTGCTAGAACATAGGAATACAGGATAAGACTCCTTGCTATTAGAGAGCTTACAAGGTGGGGTGAGAATATAAACTAATCAATTTTAATACTGTGTGAGAAGTGAAGTGTGAAGCCAAGTGTAGAGTGATCTGAGAGCTGGTAGGAGAAGTACAGAAAGATTCTGTGAAGAATTGCTCTCTAGCCGAGATCTGAAGAATGGCTAGCTAGGGAAGGTGGGTGAAAAATGTTCTATCAGAAGGAACTGTAAAGACCTGAAGGAGGTAAGAGACTGTGGAATTGAAAATCGTCTATGATTAGAGTGGAGAGAGTGAGAGAATGTGTGTGAGAAAAAAAGCTAGAGGATAAGTAAAAACCAGATCCTACAGAACGCTAAAACGTATTGAGGACCATAGACTTTACCTAAAGGCTATGGGTAGCCACTTAATGGTATCACAGTAGGAGTGTCTCAGTCAGATTAACACTTTAGAAAGTTTTCTCTGGCTACAGTTTAAACAATGAATTTCAGGGATGGTAAAACTTAAGACTTTCTCTGGTACAGAAACCATGACCAGTAAAAAACAGGAAGCTATTTTTAGAAAATGTAGCTAGGAGGAAAACTGGTAGAATATAGTGTAAGGAAACCAAGGGAAAGAGAGTTCATATGATTTATAG
Organism: Orycteropus afer afer; assembly: GCF_000298275.1. Lineage (NCBI taxonomy): Eukaryota > Metazoa > Chordata > Mammalia > Tubulidentata > Orycteropodidae > Orycteropus > Orycteropus afer. The sequence continues at coordinate 42,352 of NW_006922623.1, forward strand.
AGTACTTGGAGAATCTTTACAGATTATTGGTTGTTAACAGATGTGCTTTAAGAATCACTCCTTTATTCCAGATTTCTCCTCCTATTCCTAAGTAAAAGGGGAAGATGAATTATTAACTCATCTTCTTTTAGATAGTCTAGCATTGTGTATTTTATTAAGGATGTATATTTCAAATTTACTAGAAATACATTTTGTGTTCTTTATGTTGATTTCATACTGACTAGTTCAAAAGCAGTTTCCATGCTGAATTTACATTTTTAACTTCACCTTTTGCTGGTCTCTGCTAAAAGATATAAAATGGAGGCAAACTATTTTGGTTGAAAATTAATAATACCCTTTGATAGAGATTGGTGGAACCCCTGAGACTATAGCCTTTAGACATCCTTCAAACCTGAAACTAAACTCACTCCCTGGGTCAACTTTCAGCCAAACAATAGGCCTGTAAGTAACACCAGGGAGGTACACACTCCTTAGAACAATCAACCATCTGAGATCAAAAGAGCAGAATTTGCCCAAGGATAAACCCAAAAAGCAGGAAGGGATGGGAAAGAACGATGAATGAGAATGGTAAACGAGAGGAGGAAATGGGAAGAGTGCTATCACATCACGAGTATTACAATCAGTGTCACAAAACAAAATGTATATGAATTGTTGAATGGAAAACCAATTTGCTTTGTAAACTTTCACCCAAAACACAATTAGAAAAAGAAAATGAATATTCTTTCCCAGCTTTATGGAAGATATAATTATAAATATTGTTTAGTATCCTTTGAAAATGATTGTAAATATACAGGTAACTTATTTGGAACTTCTGGCATGTTTTAGCTTCATTGCTTGAAAATTTCCTTTTAAGAACTTTATTAAATATTTTTATGGTATCCTAGTAGTTGGAATGGAAAGTTAACTTCAAGTGTTTTCCACTTATTGTACAATTGTTAAGGATGACTTTGCAAAGTCTTAAAAACTTTGAGTTGAATGTCAGGGACATAAAAATGCAAATTAGGAACTTTGTGCTGTTGATTATAAATGGGCTTATTATCTCTCAAATATATTCTGAAAACTATAGTAGTAAATGAAGTGGTGGATAGTTTAAAAGTTTCCTAGGTATGCCACCTTATCATTCAGGCATTTAAAATAAAATATATTTAAGGATTTGTTGTTGTTGTTAAGGATTATGTAACCTAAAAAACAAAAATCAAACCCAATGCCCTTGAGTCCATTCTGACTCATAGTGATCCCCCTGGATTTCCAAGGCTATACATCTTTATGGAAGTGCATTGCATTATTTTCCTTCCATGGAACAGCTGGTGAGTTTGAATCCCTGACCTTCTGGTTAGCAGCCAAATGCTTTACCCATTGTGCCACCAGAGCTCCTTAAGGGTTATGTAAAGAAGGCTTATTTTAAATTTATGCAAACTAAGACGCTAAATTTTATTACTGAGAGAATGCGTACTTTAGGAAAAGCAGTCTTTCATGAAGTTCATAAAATATTGCATGTTGTTTCACAAGTCATGTATTTCTCTCACATAGCTCATATCATTTTGTTTTACACTTAGCTGCTAGAGCATAATGAAAGTGACAGTTCTCTGAGAATCCTAATGCACTCAGACCACTTTTGGTTAGGCTCTTTCTGTTAGTAACACTTTAGGCATAGGAAGGCCTTACCTCTTTTCAGATTTTGTAGCTGTATTAAATGAAGGATGTAAATTGGTTTTTGTTTTCTTTTTGACAAAACTTTTGTTTGTCGAGTAAAAGAACCCTGGCAGACTATTGGTAGGGTTTTGAGTGAGATGTAATAGTGTTAGCACTGAAGATATGTCTGCAAGAGGGCATGTGTGATGATACAGCTGTTATTCCTGTAACTGTTTGAAAACCTAAGTAATCGAAGATTACTATCATATGTACTACTTAGCCTATCTCTACTTCCCCTCCTCCCAAATACTACTATTGTAATATTTCTTTTCTGGGAATTTACACAATATTTTATGGTAATGAGTAATACTCCTTCAGATAAGTTCCAAGAATACAGTAAATGTAAATGTCTTGGACCTCTTTGCCATTTGTGTGCGTCTTTGTATGTTCAGACATTCAGACATACTATTCATGTATTTTTTTGTTCCTCATACATTGAGAGATGTCTTTGGTTCCTTTTTTCTTAAGGAGAGCTATCATCTTCCCTGAAGCATAAGCTTCTGAAAAACTGTCACAACTTAGAGCAGGGCAAATAGATGAGCTTGATGACCAAACTTGCAAATGTGAAAAATGTTTTGTTGGTTGGACTATTTTATTTTGTGTAAGTGATCTATTTATCTTTCAGAGAAAAGTGGTCTGGTTTTAATATACATGCTGTTGTTAGGTGCCATCAAGTCACTTCCAACTCATAATGAGCTGTGTACAACAGAATAAAACGCTGTGCAGTCCTGCTTCATCCTCTCAGTCTTTGTTCTGCTTGAACTCATTGTTGCAGCCACTATGTCAATCCATCTGGTTGATGGTCTTCCCCTTTTTTGCTGACCCTCTACTTTACCCAGCAAGATATCCTTCTCCAGGGACTGGTCCCTTCTGACAATATAACCAAAGTATGTGAGACTAAGTCTGACCATTTTGGCTTCTAAGGAGCATTTCTGCTGTACTTCTTCCAAGACAGATTTGTTTATTCCTCTGTTGGTCCATAGTATGTTTAATATTTTTCACCAACAACACAATTTCAGATATATATTTCTTCCTTATTTGTTGTTCAGCTTTCACATGCTTTAGAGGCTATGGAAAATACCATGGGTTGAGTCAGGTGCACCTTAGTTCTCAGAGTGACATCTTTGCTCTTTAAGACTTTAAAGTGTTTTGCAAAAGATTTGCCTAGTTCAATATTTAGTCTGATTTCTTGACTGCTGCTTCCACGGCTGTTGGTTGTGGATCCAAGTAATAATGAAATTCCTGCCAACTTCAGTCTTTTCTCCATTTATTGAGTGCAGTTGAGGATTTTTGTTTTCTTTATGTTGAGATGTAATTCACACTGAAGGCTGTAGTGTTGGATATTCATCCGTAAGTGCGTCAAATCTTCTTCACTTTCAGCAAGCAAGGTTGTGTCATCTGCACATTGCAGGCTGTTAATGAGTCTTCCTCCAATCCTGTTCTTTTTCATATAATCCAGTTTCTCTGATTTTTGCTCAGCATACAGATTGAGTAAGTATGGTGAAAGGACACAACCCTGATGCACACCTTTCCTGATTTTAAACCATCCCCTTGTTCTGCTGGAACAACTGCCTCTTGGTCAGGTTCCTCATGAGCACAAAGTGTTCTGAAATTCCCATTCTTTGTAGTATTAGCCATAAGTTGTTATGATCCACACAGTTGAATGTTTTTGCATAGTCAATAAAACACAGGTAGACATCTTTCTGGTGTTCTTTGCTTTCAGCCAAGATCCATGTGACATCAGCAATAATGTCCTTTGTTCTACATCCTCTTCTGAATCTGGCTTGCATTTCTGACAGTTTCCTATCATTGTGGCAACCATTTTTGAATTATCTTTAGTACAATTTTACTTGCATATGATAATAATAATAAAAGTTTGATAATTTCCACATTCTGTTAGATCACTTTTCTTTGGAATAGGCATACATGTGAATCTCTTTCGTTGGCCAGGTAGCTGATTTCTAAATTTCTTGAAGTAAACGAGTGCCTCCAGTGCTGCATCCCCTGGTGTAACCCTCTCAGTGGATAGTCTGTCAATTCTTGGAGCCCTGTTTTTCACAAGTTTCTTCAGTGCTGCTTAAACGTCTTCCTTCAATACATCAGTTCTTGAAAGTGTGCTACCTTCTGAAAGGGTTGAACATTGACCAGTTCTTTTTCATATGATGACTCTGTTTTCCTTCCATCTTCTTTTGATGCTTCCTGCATCGTTCACTATTTTGCCCATAGAATCCGTCAGTATTGCAGTTTGAGGCTTGCATTTTTCCCCTTAAGTTCTTTCAGCTTGAGAATGTTTTTCCCTTTCAGTTTTCTAATTCTAGGTCTTTGCACATTTCATTGTAATACTTCACTTTGTCTTCTTAAGCTGCTCTTTGAAATATTCTGTTCAGGTTTCCCCACCCTACCCCTCCAGTATTTTTTCCATTCACTTTAGCTTCTGTACATTCAAGAGCAAGTTTTCAGTCTCTTCTGACATCCATTTTGGTCTTTCCTTCCTTTCCTGGCTTTTTAATGACCATTTGCTTTCTTCATGTATGATGTTCTTGATGTCAGCCCACCACTCGTCTGGTCTTCAGTCATTAGTGTTAAGGGAATCAAATCTCTTCTTCAGATGGCCTCTAAATTCAGGTGGGACATGATCAGCATCATATTTTGGATCCTGTGGACTTGTTTTGGACTATTTAAAACTAGAAACTGTTGATTTAGGTATTAAACTGAAAAGTAAAATTTTTTCAATGAAATGATAAACTGAAGAAGTAAAGTTTTGTTCAATGAAATGAACAAACTCAGAAACTTGGTTTAAAAAGAAGTAAATAAATATTGAGTCTGATGAATGTTTCCTTTTTGATTCTAAGTGCTCTTCAAAATAATATTCAGATGAAAAGGATGCTGTGTTGTGAGGGCTAATCAAGAGGTTTTATATGACATTAGGAAATGAGTGAACTAGAATGAGGATGCTCATCTGTTTTATAGCAATAGGAAATTACAAGTGCAGAATGTATTTATTTGCATTAGTACCTTTAAACTTTAGCAGGTTCTGAAGCAACAGTTTTTTTAAAAACAAATCTTTTTTAGAAAACATACTAGCTAAGATGAATTCCAAGTTTTTGTAAATTGACTTTGACTATTTAAATTTACCATGTTTTATTTATTGCTTATTGAAGCTTACCATTTTGCTAGTTAGTTGCTAAATGACACACTTCTGTGCCCCCGTTTCTTCATTAGTAAATGAGAGTGATAGTAGCACTTAAAGTGTCATTGTCAAAATTTAATAAGATAAATAAACAGGCAATCCTTGCTTTGTATAATTTAAGTAAGCATGAATTACAGATACCATGGTTTAGTCAAATACCATGGTTTTAGTTAAATAACACCAATCTCCCAATGTTGTTGTTGTTGTTATGTGCCGTCAAGTCGGCTCCGACTCATATAGCAGGGCTCAAATTTCAATTATAATCATGAAAGTAATTACATAAAATATAAACTTAAATGCTGGTACTTCAGTCCAGAGTTTACTGTGTTAATAACAGATGTGCATCATGATCAGTGACCAATCTTGTCACTTCTTTTAAAGTTGGCCTGTGATTGGTTACTTTATATCTGTTACTCACTTCACACCCAAATAGCAAGCTGTGTGGTTGTCTCAGTTATAAGACTCGGTGTGTGTAAGATTGTGTGGTTGTGTCACAGTTATAAACCTAGATGACATTTTACTAAAATGGATAATCAAAAGAGAATGAGAGAACAAAAATGAAAATGCAGCAGAGAACTGATAATACTGGAAGTAGTACATACATATCAAACCTAAACTGAATTATAGAAGAAATAGCATACAAAGGAAAAGGCGAAATGGCAGACCTTAGGAATGTAGACATTGCCACTGTTTGAGCAACTCTAAATAAGATCAATGAAGGCTGATGTATCAACATAAATGAGGAAGGAGATTTTAATGTTTTGACAAGAATTTTTAAAGACCATGGAACAATCAAATTTTCCATTAATCACATTACACAGTTTCAGCTTATTAGGTCATTTTTTATGATGCTGCACTATAGCACTAAGTGAGGACTGCTTGTATATTCAGGTGCTTAGAAAAGTTTGTGGGATGCAGTTCAATACATGCCTGTCATTATAGTTCTTAGTAATATCATAAAGATGATTATAATAGGGGAAAAGTATTACTAACATTAACTGAGTTTCTGAAAATACATATTGGGTACTGTGATAGTTGGAGCTGTGTGTCAACTTGGCTAGACCACAATTCTGTGTGGTTTAAGCAGTTGTGATGTGGTTATTCACATGATGGGATCAAATGAATATGTTTTGAGCAGCCAATCCGTTGAAAGGGAATTTCCCTAGGGGTATGGTCTGCTTCCAGTATATTTATGGACATCCTGGGAAAAGAGACACTCTTCTGTGGATCAGGATTCTGTTGTGCTGCCTACAGCTGTCCATGAGCGAACAATCCACCATTTGGCCTGGAGATCTTGGATTCGTCATTCGTTGGAGTCCACAGCCAGTATACTGCCTGCCAACCTTCAGCTCCTCAGCGCCTGCAGCTGTGAGAGTTGGGAAAAGCCTCCAGCTTCACGTTTGATCCAAGAACTTGGGACTTGCCAGCTTCTTTAAGTGTGTGAGCCATTTTCCTAAGATAAATTTCTCTATATAAGCTTTATTGGTTTTGTTTCTCTAGAGAACCCAGTCTAACACATTAGGTACCGAGAGTGGTTCTAGAGAGACAAAATCATAATGATGGGCTTCCTAAATTGGTTCTCCAATTTGATGAATTGTAAAGACACTAGTGACCCTGCCTCTGATAGTAAAGAGGGCCCTGCTAATCTGTGGCATGAGGTGGCAACATTAATAGGCAAAATAGCACCACCAATAGATCAAATACTTGTGAGAAGTGAGGCTCTAGGTGATCACATATTTGATACTTTTCTGCAATTTTGTCAGCATGGGGAGTATGTAAAGCTGGTTGGTTGGTCCTACTTACACTAGACAAAGTGGTGAAAGAATGAGATGAGATCAGGGCTGCTGAGTCACGGCTTAAGCGCCATATAAAAGACCTCAGTGTTTCCAGTTGTGCTCAGAAAGAAAGCCTTATATCTTCTAGTAACAGAGCTGATATTGCTGAAAACCAAACCCAGAGGCTTATTGTAAGGGTGGCTGAATTACAACACCATTTAAATTGCCAACCCAGAATGGTGTCTGAAGTTAAAGTGAGGGCACTGATTGGGAAAAAATGTTATCCTGAAACCTGGAATAGGGACATAGGGCAGATAGTCAAGAAGATCAGGATACAGAGCCTGTAAATTCTGTTGAATCCCACCCATCTGAAGGGATTACTGTGAAGCTATTATCCCCTCTACCTCAGTTTGATGGGATTAGCCCAGCTGTTCCTGCTGGGTCATTGCGTGAGGCAGAGGCCATGGAAGACGTTCCTGAATATTCTCAGGAACTGCCCCAACCACCCATTGTTGCTGCAAGACTTATAACTAAAGTTAAGTCCAAGCAAGCCCCAAAAGGTAAAATAGAAAGTGTTACTGAGGAGGTGGTTCGCTACACCCAAAAAGACCTACTTGATTTTGCTAACATGTACAGACAAAAACCTGGAGAATATATGTGGGAATGGCTACTGAGGGTGTGGGATAATGGTGCAAGAAATGTACATTGGATCAATCTGAGTTTATTGATTTAGGCCCACTAAGTATGGATTCTTCATTCAGTGTTTCAGCTTGAGAACTTAGGAAAGGATCTAATAGTTTATTTGGTTGGTTTACTGAAGCATAGATTATGCGGTGGCCTACCTTAAGTCAAGTTGAAGTACCAGACCTGCCTTGGTATAATGTAGAAGAAGGTATCCAGAGGCTTAGGGAAATTGGCCTGTTAGAGTGGATTTATCAGATTAGACCCCTAGAGCCAGAAATGGAGAGTCCAGAAGACACAACTTTCACCAGTATGATGAGGAATATATTTGTGAAGGTAGTTCCAGCATCCTTGAAGACTACTGTGATTGCTATTTTATGTAAACTTGATATGACAGTAGGAACTGCTCTAATTGAACTAAAACACTTAAATACTGTGGGGCTGATTGGACCCCATGGTAGTAGGGGTCAAGTGGCAGCAGTTAATTGACAAAGGCAAGGTGGGCATGGTTACCATAATGGAGAGCAGAGTCAGAAGAAAAATCAGAATAGTCTGACTCGTGTGGAATTATGGCATTGGCTAGTTGGGCATGGTGTTCCTAGTAGTGAAATACATGGCAAACCTACTAAATATTTACTTGATCTCTGTAGACAAGGCACTTGACTGCTAACCAGAAGGCTGGCGGTTCAAACCCACCAGCCACTCCTCGGAAGGAAGGCTGGGCAATCTACTTCCATTGTGATATTGCCTTGGAAACCCAAGAAGGGGTCACTGTGAGTCGGGTCCAACTTGACAACACATAACAACAACAACTGTGTAGACAGAAGAATTCTAGGTCACGAGAACAGTAGCCTAGATTGAATTGCAAGAATACAGAGTCACGGCCTCTCAATCAATTCCCAGACTTGAGCCAGTTTACAGACCCACAACCCTTTGAATGAAGGGGAGGCCGGGTCCTTTGAGGAAGGACTCCACTACATTGCCAAATTTTATAATCTCAGTCTTTCTCCCAGCCTTCCCCAAAGGGATCTGAGGCCTTTTACGAGAGTGACTGTTCATTGGGGAAAAGGAAAATAATCAGACTTTTCAGGATTACTGGACACTGGCTCTGAAATGACACTAATTCCAGGAGACCCAAAGTGTCATTGTGGCCCACTAGTCAGAGTGGGGGCATATGGAGGTCGAATTATTGATGGAGTCTTGGCTAAGGTGCATCTCACAGTGGGTCCCTGAACCCATCTGGTAGTGATCTCTCCAGTTTCAGAATACATAATTGGAATAGATATACTCAGCAATTGGCAGAATTCCCACATTGGCTCCCTGACATGTGGAGTAAGGCCTATTACGGTAGGAAAAGCCAAGTGGAAGCCATTAGAACTGCCTCTACCTATTACAAAAATAGTAAATCAAAAGCAGTACTGCATCCCTGGAGGGGTTGCAGAAGTTACTGCCACCATCAAGGACTTGAAGGATGCAGGGGTGGTGGTTCCCACGACATCCCCATTTAATTCACATATTTAGCCTGTTTCTTTGATATTCATAAGGTTTTCCCTGGCCAATTCTTTTACAAGTGGACGGCCTCTTCCTTCTTCCTAGTGTATCTCTCAGGCTTGAAGCTGGACTGATACCTGTGTACCATGTGCATCACGTTGGGTTTGAAATACCAGTGACTCAGCCTCAAAACACATCAACACATCACCATGGTAGGACAGACTGACAGACAGGATTGTCTCCCCATTGGAAACCTCATACCACCCTTACCTGGGTCCATGCGGCTGACTGCTCCTCTGTCCAGACTTCATCTCACCTATTTTGGTCATGTTGTTAGAAGGAACCGTTGCCTGGAGAAAGATGTCATGCTTGGTAGGGTGGAGGGTTGACGAAAGAGGGGGAGGCCTTCAACGAGATAGATTGACACAGTGGCTGTGATAATGGGCTCAAGTAAAGCAGGGATCATGGAGCTGGTGCAGGATCAGGCAGTGTTTCGTTCTGCTGTACATGGGGTCGCTATGAGTCGGAAACGACCCGAAGGCACCTAAAAACAACATTTGGCCTGTGCAAAAAAGAGATGGATCTTGGAGAATGACAGTAGATTATCGTAAACTTAATCAGGTGGTGACTCTAATTGCAGCTGCTGTTCCTGATGTGGTTTCATTGCTTGAGCAAATTAGT
>NW_006922623.1:80298-84247 GCF_000298275.1 Orycteropus afer afer
GCAAGCTGGATTCAAAAGAGGACATAGAACAAGGAATATCATAGCTGCTGTCAGATGGATCTTGGCTCAAGGCAAAGAATACCAGAAAGATATTTACTTGTGCTTTATTGACTACGCAAAAGCATTTGACTGTGTGGATCATAACGAATTATGGATAACGCTGAGAAGAATGGGAATTCCAAAACACTCAATTGTACTCATGAGAAACCTGTACATAGACCAAGTGGCTGTCATTTGAACAGAACAAGGGGACACTGCATGGTATAAAATCAAGAAGGGAGTGCATCAGGGTTGTATCCTTTCATGATATTTATTCAGTCTATATGCTGAGCAGATCATCCGAGAAGCTGGACTATATGAAGAAGAACGTGGCATGAATATTGGAGGAAGAATCATTAACAACCTGTGATACACTGATGACACAACTTTGCTTGCTGAAAGTGAGGATGACTTGAAGTACTTACTGATGAAGATGGAAGAATACAGTCTGCAGTATGGATTACATCTCAATATAAAGAAAACAAAAATCCTCACAACTGGACCTATAAGCAGCATCATGATAAATGGAGAAAAGATTGAAGTTGTCAAAGACTTCACATTGCTTGGTTCTACAATTGACACCGATGGAAGCAGCAGTCAAGATATTAGACGACATAGTCACTCCTCGGAAGGAAGATGGGGCAATCTACTTCCATAGTGATACTGCCTCGGAAACCCAAGGAGGGGTCGCTATACTCGATGGCTCATAATGACAACAACGTAGCACTGGGCAAGTCAGCTGCAAAGGACCTATTTCAGGTGTTGAGGAGCAAAGATGTCTCCTTGAGGACTAAGGTGCGCCTGACACAAGCCATGGTATTTTTAATTGTCTCATATGCATGTGAGAGCTGGACGATGAATAAGGAAGACTGAAGAAGAATTGATGCTTTTGAGTTGTGGTGCTGGTGAAGAATGGTGATGAAAGTACCATGGATTGCTAAAAGAGCTAACAAATCTGTACTGGAGGAAGTGCAGTTGGAATGCTGCTTGGAAGTGAGAATGGCCAGACTTCGTCTCACCTACTTTGGTAATGTTGTCAGAAGGGACCATTGCCTGGAGGTGAATGTCATGCTTGATAAGGTGGAAGGTCGACGAAAGATTGGAAGGCCCTCAACTAGATGGATTGACACAGTGGCTGCGACGATGGACTCAAGTATAACAAGGATCATGGAGCTGGCCCGGGATTGGCTGGTGTTTTGCTCTATTGTGCATAGGGTCGCTATGAGTCAGACATGACTTGACGACACCTAACAACAACAACAGTTTATCCCAGCTTCCATGAAAGCCAGAAATACGGAAACATTATTAATATTAGTCAGTTTGCTGAAATAACTTACAAAACTAAAATCCTAAGGTCTTTATACCAAGGAAACAAGTTCTACAAGGCGTTTATTTATAAACATGTGCCTTCACTGTAAAGACATTCTGTAAAACTTTAGATTTTGTATTATAGACATGGCATATATATAAAGGAAACCTAGATTGAATGCTCTTTATATTAGAACAGAAGTTGTGTTTCTAGGTGACCCACCACAGATTTAGGTCAACTGATTTTAAGATTACCAGAGATACCTCTCAGATCTAGTCCAACAAACCTTGTTCTTAAAGTGGCCACTGACTTTCTAAAGAATTCCTTGGTAATTGTATGCTAGTGTCCACTGTATAAAACTGCGAAGGAGACCCTGAAGGTTACATATATGTAAGCCACTGGAATACTTGTGAGAGATCCAGCCTGATGTTGAAACATGGCATTCTCCATTTTACCAAGCAACAACATATATTTCAGTTTCTGTAAAACAGGACTGGAGTCGCCCAATCCCCCCTGCAGATTTTTCTTGCAACAAGGGACTGATAGAACATGCAGTCCTCAGCCTATCTGACTGTGTGACCAGAAGAACTGGATGGTACCTGACTACCACTGTTAACCACTCAGAGGGGAATCTATGTGGGAGAGCCTGGATCTGGGAGAACAATGTGGAACATAACTCAAAATCATAAAAAAGAAAAAAGGACTAGGTTTGCTGGTCTGATAAAGCCTGGTGAGACCCCTGAGACTGGCCCCTAGCTACCCTTCAGGTCTGGAATTGGACTCACTCCTGTGGCTTCCAGCCAAACAAAAGATAGGCATATGAGCTGAACATTTACATTAGGCAGATACACTCCTTGGAGAGATCAATCATGGGAGAATAGAAGGACTGTGTATACACAGGGAGACAGCTCAAGGAGCAGGAGTGCATGGGAGGGAAGGACATACGGAAGAGGTGGCTATGGGAAGAAGTGGGAAGAGAGCTGTTGCCTTGTGGGAAATTGCTGTCAATGTCATGAGACAAAGAGTATGTGAACTGCTGTATAGAAGATGAATTTGCTCCATAACCTTTCACCCAAATCACAATAAAGTTTTTTCTAAAAAATTTCTTTAAAAAAATTTCTTGCAAGAAATAGTGCACATACAGTAAACCTCAAATGGCAACATTCAGCAGGAGTGTAACATTGTGTTTTGTTTTAGCAGCTTTCACCAAGGTGCACAAAACCTAAGTTATCAAAACTGGAGTCCCAGACCAGCATCTACAAGGAAGTAGACCAAAGTGTTTGCAAACAGAACAAAAACTTTCAATCAAAATCTTGTGCTGTTCCCACCATAGAGACAAACAACATCTTGCAAAAGACCAAACCCAAAACCCCACACCACTGCCACCAATGGGGGCAAAACAAAACCTGTGCAAGGGACAAGTAGAGAGAGAGAAAAAAGAAAAACTTATTAGGCCAGAGTTTAGCAGTATAGTTTCTTTTGAAATTTATAAATCTGCAGATACAACCAAGTATTTCTAGAGGTGCTAAAACACAATTTTCAAACATATGCAAATAAATGGAAAGAAAGCGTTAAGAGTTCTCACACAGAAAAGAAAAACCCCCACCCAGCAAAACTAAATATTAAGGTCTCAGAGAGCCACACCAAAGCATCAGAATCCAAGAATGCTTACCTCATAGGGTCCCTGGGGTTTGCGGAGATGGTGGAGTACAAGACACCCCTTTGGTGCTGGTCCGGTCCTCAACCGCTTGGTGTCCCATAGGGATAAGACAGCTTTGGATTTCCTGACATAGACTATGCCATTTTGTTATAGGGGAGAAGAGACCTCAGATTCAAACAGGTTCAGTAGAGAGACTTGTATTAAGCCTTGGATAGAACAGAGACATCATCATGGATGAGGGAAAAACCATCAGCCTGAGAAAACTGAATGTAGTCTCCCAAGTCATGGCCATGGGGCTAAATATACGTGATTGGAGAAAAAAAAAGGGGGGGGGGATCATCACAAAATCATGATTGGTGGTAGATAGATTCATCACTGTTGCAGGCAGGACTACAGAAGTGGAAAAAGACCATGACTGGGATACATACATAATTGGGGAGATAAAAGGGTTACAGGATTGGTTCTGGTCCTTGACTACCTGGCTAGATAGTGGTCCGTTTATGCTGTAACTCTTGACCATGCAGCCTGAGTCTTAGCCGAAAGGTGGCTATTTAAACAGTACCAAGACCCTAACCTTAATTTAAAGGAGAGAAGAGCACTCAGGCCAGTTCCCTAATTCTTTATGTGAGCATAATCTACTTTCAACCACACTCTTCCTGAAGGCAAACTGCCCCTCCCTAGGTTTGTCCTGGAACTTGTCTATGCATAGCCACAGTGCTGATTTATGGTCAGAAAGAACCCAAATGGCATCTGAAACTTATGGAAAGCTGAAGAATGGAGTTAGGGCTCCCACTGCAGACCATAGCCTTTCACAAACCCAAGTGCTTTAGAATTTTTTTTTTTATTCTTTATTATTTTTTTTTTAATTGTATTTGGGTGAAGATTTACAGAGTAAATTCACTTTTCATACAGCAGTTCACATATACTTTGTCTCATGTCAT
>NW_006922623.1:84702-89098 GCF_000298275.1 Orycteropus afer afer
ATGGTGTACCAGTCGCTAGGACTGATTGTTTCCATTAATTTTGGTTTTCTTCTTTCTTCTTGATGAGGAGAGACCTGTTGTTGCATCTAGATGGCAGCTTCCTAGCTTTTAAGGTCCCAGTCGCTACCCAAGTGCTTTAGAATTTAAGCTCTAATACTACATACACTATATGGTATTTGTGATTTGACGTTTTTGGCTACAGTTCTGTGAAGGCTATGATGCACATTTCTGTAAGGGACATTAAAGCATGCTACTTAGCCTTTGGATTTACTTGAATAAGTTTTTTTCCTTTGCATGTAAAAGTAGCAAATTTTGAAATCATCGTATTTGGTTAGTTAACTTCAGAAATAGGAGAGTCTAAGTAAAATCCTGTTCAGAAGTGATCTTTCCAAGTTTCTTCATGTGTTTATTAGTTTTGATCATTTGATGAAAAGTTTATACAAGAACTCAGCCTGTGAGCATCCATTTACTACCAGTCCTTTCCTGAAAGAAATACATTAATTCTATTATTTATGATAGTGTTTGAATATTTTAAAGGAAATGTCAGTAAACCTATATTCAAAACATACAGTATGTGAAGAAGGAAAAGGATTTTCACAGTTAAATGTCTGCCCTTTTCAGGTCCCCCAGCTCCACCTTTGCCATCCGTTATGTCTCCTAGCAGGGTTGCAGCTAGTCAACTGGGTCAACAAGGAAGTGATTTAATTGTTCCTGCAGGTATTCACTGCACTGAATAAATCCTTTCTTGCTACTGCTTGAAGCTAACCTAATTCAGTTTCACTTGCTTTATATTCTTTAGGTTTGTGTTATTCTGACTCCACTGGTGGCTGCTACACTTTTTTTTTTTTTTTTTTTAACAATACTAGAAATAGCTTTTCTTACAATAACTTATCTTTCTGTTTTCTCAAAGTTGATGGCCTATATCTCAAACCTGAAATTTAATTCACTTTAAGGTTTTGAAAAAGTATAAAATATGTATTTGTTTTAAAGCATTCTTTCTTTGCTCTCGAAAATGTCAGTTTGCTGTATTTGATCCTAAACTCCCAGCTTTGCAGCTCTGCCCACCATTTGCCATTAAGCAAAAAAAAAAAAAAGGTGGGGGTGGGTCTCTAACAATTGGAATGATTATTATTGGGAATGGGTCAATTGGAAAGGTTTGTATTTTCCTATTTTCAGCCTCAGTTTACAAAGTGTATAGGTTGTAACAAATACTTTGTAATTTACCAATTATACCCAATGAAAAAATACTTGGGAATAATCAATTTTGGGGCATTGAATTTACTCTTCACTTTAATATGGCTAGGCTATTAAAAAAAAAAAAAAAAGAACTCCACATTTCTTTTTATATGACATTAAATTTATATTTCATTTTTATGAGAATTTTATAAATTCTTAAATGTATTTGGTTTTATGCATAGTTTTTGATCTTAGACTGTGATAAAGGCTGATCTGACTATAGCAATGAGTGAGAAGAAATTTGCTGAACCTATTTTTTTTAAACCATTTTTCTTCTCATTTCCCTTATTTCATTGTTCTTAAATTATGAGAAAGTTTCCATCCCAAATCATTATTATCAAAACATTTATTAAGTACTTTTCTGCTATGAAAAATATCTACTACTAGAAATTATATAATTCTAGAGTTGCTCTTCGGAAGGAAGATGGGGCAGTCTACTTCCATAGTGATACTGCCTCGGAAACCCAAGGAGGGGTCTCTATGAGTCGGGTCCGACTCAACGGCACATAACAACAACAACAACAACAGAGTTGCTCTTATGTAATAAATTTCTTAATTGTTGGGGCTTTACATTATCAGGGCTTTAGCACTGCCTTTATTAATTATGACCTTTTGGGTTTTTTGTTTTTCTGTTGGTCTCTTGAGAGAAAGGAGGTAGAATGTGGCTCTTGTTTCAACCCAGCATTTTATATTAATGGCAAGATATTTTTGATGACTGTTTGAAATTTTAATTATATTTTAAAATCTTCCAGAATTATAGCAGTGTTCTGTATTTACTCTCTACATAGTACAGTGAAAGAAGATCACTGTGGGGAATACATGGCTTTTCAAATTAATACTGGTAAAAACTTTTCTTTATGGTCATTAAAAAACAAACCCAGACTCACTGCTGTCGAGCCGGATCCAACTCATAGCGACCCCTCCTTGGGTTTCCAAGATGGTATCACTATGGAAGTAAGATTCCAAGGAGTGGCTGGTGGGTTTAAATCACCAGTCTTCTAGTTAGCAGTCGAATGCCTTAGGCACTAGGCCACCAGTTGTGGAAATCTTTTTTTTCTTGAAGTGATCAACAGCTTACGCAGAAAAGAAGACTGATTATAGCAGAATTTTGTTTTTTATTAGAAGATAGCTAAACCACATGACATTTTTAATGAAGAGAAGTATTTTCTAAGTGATGAGGAAATTATTCTCAATGATTCCAGGAAGTCCTAGTCTATTACTTTATGAGAACCTATTTATTTTTGAAATGCATAAATAGTTGAATTTGAACAGCATTAGTGTTTTGCCTTCTTTTCCCCACTTGCCTTTATCTGGTTTGTGTTTTTATCTTTTGTTATAATCATTCAGGTGGCCAGAGAACACAGACAAAAAGTGGACCAATTATTCTGGCAGATGAAATTAAAAATCCTGCAATGGAAAAATTAGAACTTGTTAGAAAATGGAGTCTAAACACCTACAAGGTTTGTAATTTTAATATTTCTACACTAAATGGCTCTAAGAATTTTCATTTGTATGTTATCTAAATTATATAACTAACTATACAAACATTTAGGGGAGACATATGTCATTTAAACATGGAAATTCAGTTAGAGAATGTGGTATTTTATGATTTTAGTAGCTTTTAAAATTTAAAAGTTTTTCTTTTGCTACTGAATTTTTCAGCTACATTTTCAGATTTTACAGGCTATTAAAATGCTTATTAACTGATAGATGATGGACAATTAAAGAAATATATTGCTTTGAAATATGTTCAGATGTAGAACTGCTATAGGAGCTCTGGTAGCATAATGCCTAAGGCACTTAACTGCTAACCAGAAGACTGGCGGTTCAAGCCCACCAGCTACTCCTCGGAAGGAGGGCTGGGCAATCTAGTGATACTGCCTCAGAAACCCAAGGAGGGGTCACTTTGAGTCGGGTCCGACTCGGCAACACATAACAACAACAACAGAACTACTATAGATGTATTTATCTCTCTGACTCCTTTCTCTACTCTGCCTAACACAGTTCACTGCTGTTAAAAAATCTTTCCATGGATCCTTACTGTATTTACAGTTGCAGAGTCTGCCCCATATCTACCTCTTCAACTTCACCTCTTGCTGCTCTTCTTTTCCACCCAGGGATCCAGTGATGTATACCAAAATACCCAATGATTTCCTAAACGGGCTATGCTTTCTCACATCTCTATATCTTTGTTCATGAGGCTGCCTTTGCCTACTGCTTGGAATTCCCCTTCATGCTCTCTTTTTATTTTACTTGTTTATCTTCCATGCAAGATTCACCTTCAGTAACTTATTTATTTGGCCATTCCTTTGTTCATTTATTCATGACATTTTCCTTTTACTATTAGCAATCTATGTCTGTACATTTTGAACTTAAAAACATAGGTCCTCTTTCTGAACCAAATCCTACTAATTGCAAATTGCATGTTCTTTTTTTTTTAAGATTTAAACTTTCATTCTTTTGAGCCTTCCTCTATTGTGTCACTTAGTTTGTGTTTTCCTTGTTCCTTATCTTCTTTTTCTTACATATGTATGTTATTATCTATCCCTTATTTTTCTGGCTCTTACCTCTATAATAATTTGAATCAAATCACTGTTAAAACTCAAAATTTATCTTTGTATATTAGTATATCACTTTCAGTCTTTCCTAAAGTTTGTATTAATAAAACTGACCTGTCTTTAAAATGTTTTACCTATGGTATAAATGAATGTGAAAGAGATCGTTTTCTCCAAGTGATCACTTTATTTTTAAGTGAATTTTTTTTTTTTTTCATCAGAGCTTAATTTGGATATTTCAGACTAGGTCAAAAGAGAAAAAGAAACTTCTGACTAACATGATTTTATGGAGCTGATAGCTGAATGAGGTAGTTAGGTGGTGCAAACAGTTCAGTGCTCGACTGCCAGACGAAAGGTTGGGGTTAGAACCCACCCAGAGGCACTTTGGAGGACAGGCCTGACAATCTGCTTTGTGTGTGTGTGTGTGATTTGGGTGAAGGTTTACAGAGCACATTCACTTTCCGTACAGCGGTTCAAATATACTTCGTCTCATGACATTGACCACAGTTTACCACAATGCAACAACTCCTCTCCCACTTCCTCCCCATAGTTACCTCTTCCCTTTGTCCATCCCTCCATGCACTCCTGCCCCCTGAGCTGTCTCC
>NW_006922623.1:89385-93489 GCF_000298275.1 Orycteropus afer afer
GGGCACCATCTAGTTCTTCTGGTCTCATAGTCGTATAGGCGGCAGATCAGATGGTGTACCAGTCACTAGCACTAATCATTTCCATGAGTTTTGGTTTTCTTCATTCTTCTTTGCTCTGGATGAGGAGACACCCATCATTGCATCTAGATGGCAGCTTGCTAGCTTTTAAGATCCCTTAAAGTAGGAGGTGGAATGATGTTTTGTATAGTATGTTATGCCAATTGAGCTTGATGTCCCCTGCAACTATGGTCCCAAGCCTGCAGGTTCCACTACTCGGTCCCTCTAGGTAGCTGGCTGTGACCAAGCCTAGACCACATCCTTACCCCTTGTCAGCTCTACTATATACCTGGGAATTGTGATCATTCACATAAACTTATAGGACCACTGACAATCTGCTTTTGAAAGGTCACAACCTTGAAAACCCTACGGAGCAATTGTATCTGCACACAAATTCACCATCAGTCAGAATTGACTTGAAGGCAACTAGAACAAGTGCTGGATGTATCCAGACTGCCATATGCCTCTCTCCCCAAAAAAGCTCAGAGTGTAACCTTATTGAGTCTGCATGACTCTGGGTTTTCCTGGCTTCTTGGCTTTTATGGTCCAAACTAAGCTAATGTTAGATATTCATTGGCATTTGGGTAATCCTTCGAGTACTGAATCTCATTTGATTGATTTTAGAACTATGCTTAGTTACCCATTTCACTCTTGGGAAACTTGATTCCGGCTATGACTTTGGTCTTGGAACTAATGATTCCTACCTTTAATTTCTTCCATTTGTTTCTGTATTCTTAAGATTTTTCCGCAATGAGAATATTTAGCATTGCGTTCATTGAGTGTTAATTTCAGCCCCAAGATCCAAGTCTGGTGATTAAAGACAGATATATAACAGGACAATTGTAAGTTTAGGCCTTGAGCCCTTCTAGTTAAATGTTATTTTAATGCATCCATTTTACTTACAAAATTTAAATCTAAATTTAAATAATTTCTTTTCCTATTTATTCTCATCTGCAAGAACCTTTGGGAATAATGAACTCTTGTTTTCTTTTTATTTGTCTTCATTTTTTCCTAGTTTAGAATAGAGCACCTTTTAAAGTCTGTCTTATTTTTTGGAGAATAATTTCTGTTTCATTATTTAGAACTGTTTGTCATCTTTCCCAAACATTAAATAGTTTTTAGAAATGTTTTAAGAATTTGCCATCAATGTTCATACTTACCAAATTATTCTTTGCTGTCTTTAAGGCAGTGTCTTCTAAACTTTCATTCCTGTTTTCCTTGTCATATTGCCTCATTTGTTTATTGATTGAATTCTTTTCCCTCTTCTTTTTTTGATATTTCCTTCTATGTTCCCTTCTTCCTTATCCTTTACCCTTAAAAACCCTTTTAATATCTGCCAGTTGTTGTCATGAATTTACTTTTTCTTTTCCTGATACTTAAATATCTTTATTCATATTTTGGATTATAGAAAAATTCCTGGTGCTGCCTTGTAAATTCATGACTCAGTATGATGGTGATTTATTGTATTTTTTACACTCTTTATACTTTATTTCAAATACCCTTCCCCAAGTAATATCTTTACAAGGCAATAATTTACTTTAGTTTCTTCCTGTTCTTGTAACTTTGCTTCATTTCATCCTTCTTACTGTTATTAGATGCTCTCAAGTTGATTTTTGGACTCATAGCAACCCCATGTGACAGAGTAGAACTGCCCCATAGGTTTTTCTAGGCTGTAATCTTTTATGGTGCAGTGGTTAAAGCATTCTGCTGCTAACCACAAGGTTGACGGTTTGAACCAGCCACTCCATGGAAGAAAGATGAGGCAGCCTGCTTCTGTAAAGATTTACAGCCTTGGAAACACTATGAGACAATTTTATTCTGTCCTATAGGGTCACTATGAGTTGGATCAACTCAATGGCAGTAGGTTTGGTTTTCAGTGGGAATCTTTATGAGATTGCTAAGTCTTTCTCCTGCAGAGGCGCTGGGTGGGTTCAAACTGCTGACATTTTGATTAGCAGCTGAGCACTTAACCATTGTACCACTACACCATCTTCATTTGGTCTTATTATCTTCAAAAATGAAGTCTTAATTTATAAGTATGAAAAATAATACTCTATAAGTCATTTTCACATTTAAGAACTTTGAAGGATAGAGAAGTGAAATAATCTATTTTAATTTTAATTTCCTTCGTAATGTATGCTAATCTCCAGTGTGCATGTTGCATTTTAATGTCAGTATACACTAGGAAGCAATTTAAATAAAAATCTAGCCTTCAGAGATCATGTGAAAAACTTTTTCTGGGTCCCTGATGAGTGGGAAAATGGCTAGCAATTTTATATCTTCTCAGTACAACTTTCTTTACAAAGCTGCTTGTAGGCAATCTGAAATACTATGTCCATATTGTTTAGATTTCCTTTCCTTTAAGAGTATACAGTATTTATTTGTATTATAATTACAAGCTCTGTAAATTCTGTTTCAAAACTTGTTTCAAGTCCAGATTTATCTGAGTACATCTTAACTCTTAGTTTCTTAATGCTGCTTCAACAAAAGTACCACAGGTGGGTGCTTTTCAAGAATAAAAATTTGTTTCTCCACAGTTTGTTGTTCTGTGCTGTTGAGTCAATTCTGATTCATAGTGACCCTATGCACAGAGTAAAACTGTCCCATGGGTTCCTAAGACTGTACATTTTTAGAGAAATAGGCTGCCTCATCTTTCTCCCACAGAAGTGGTGGGTTCAAACTGTCAACCTTTCTGTCAGCAGCTGAGCATTTAACAACTATGCCACCCAGGCTTCTTTCCTCCCAGTTTAAGAGGCTTTAAGTCTGAATTCAAGGTACTATCTTTCGGGGATGGTGCTGTTTGTCTGCCCTGGAGGAACATCTTTGCCTGAGCTTCTGTAATCCTGATGTTTCTCAGTTCCTTGTAGATCCTCATAGGTGCTTCTGTCTTCCCAGTTTGTGCTTGCTTTGGTATCTAATCTGCTCTTTTTAGATCTCAAAAGTGATGAGCTTTAAGACACAACATACTGATATGGGCTTATTATCATAACAAAACTTTATTTCTGGACAGGATTACATATACAGGTATAAAAGTTAACGTTTCAACACATATCTTAATTGGACATAGTTCAGTCCTTAACACCTCACTGTCTCCTTGCTCTTCCCCTTCCTTAGCTTCCTAGAAACATAAAACATTTCATATTAAACCTTCCACCCTACCATCTGTTTTGAGTTATTATTTCCATGAATAAATGATCACTCAGACAACAGTAAATATTCCTTTCATTTTGCCCAGTCTACAAAGCTCCTTCAATGAATTCTGGCTTTTTAATTTTTCAATAGATTGTTATATCTGAGTCGCTGTGGAAGGTACTTAGAATACACATCTCTGATAATGTTGATTGAAAGAATCCAGTTGTAGATGAAAAGTCTGGAAATGAGTAACATATCTTGTTATCATTTCAGACATTATTTCTTGCTGACGTTTTTCTCATTAAAATCACAGTATCTCCAGCTAAACTTTTCTCTTGTGATTTTCATCTCCCAGGAGTATTTGTTTGTATTTTTTCCATGGTACTAGTTTTATTCACTAGCTTTGGCCTCTCACCCATCCTATCGTATTTTGTGTTGTTAAGAATTTCTCTACTTTTTAAAAAGAGTTCTCCTCGGTAAGAAATGCTTATTCAAATGTAGAACAAAATGCAAAATCAATCATAAAAAGGACCGAGCTTACTGGTCATTTAGAGACCGGTGGAATCCCCAAGACTATGGCCCTTAGTCACCTTTTAAACCTGGAACTAAACTTACCTCTGTGACTCAGTTTTCAACCAAACAACAGACAGGTCTACAAGGTGAGCATAACACTAGGGAGGTACACATGTCATAGAACAATCAAACATTTGAGATCAAAAGGGCAGTATTTGCCCTAGGATAAATTTCAGACAGCAAGAAGGGTTAGGAAAGAAGAGGAATGGAAACAAGAAATGGAGAAGTGGGATGAGTAATAGTGTATTGAGGGGATTGCCGTCAATGACATGAAAGAAAATGTGATGAGCTGTTGAATGGAAAACCAATTTGCTCTGTAAAATTTCACCAAAATCATAATAA
>NW_006922623.1:94393-107957 GCF_000298275.1 Orycteropus afer afer
TTGAACCGCCAGCCGTCTGGTTAGCAGGCAAATGTCTTAGCTACTATGCTACCAGAGCTCCCTATACCCACTGCCATTGAGTTGATTCTGACTCATAGCAACCCCCAATGGGTTTCCATGGCAGTTAATCTTTACAGAAGTAGATTGCCCCATCTTCCTTCCACAGAGCAGCTGGTGGATCTGAACTATCAACCTCTGGTTAGCAGTCAAATTTCTTAAGCACTGCACCACCGGAGCGCCTTTGTATATAGTAAAATATCATCTAATGTTTACTTTAAAAATGTTGTATGTGTGATTTTATACATAAAAAGGAGCTCTGGTATGTCGTACCTCGTGTATTTGGCTGCTGATGAAAAGGTTCGCAGTTCAAACCCACCAGCCACTCTGCGGGAAAGAGATGAAGCAGTCCGCTCCTGTAAAGATGTACAGCCTTGGAAACCATATGGGGGTCACTGTGAGTCGGAATCAACTCAGTGGCAGTGGGTTTGGTTTTTTGGTTTTATATGTAAAAGAAAGTCTAGAACAGCCATTAAATTGAATAGTGGCTTTGGTTGGGCAATCTACTTCTGTAGTGATACTGCCTTGGAAACCCAAGGAGGGGTCACTATGAGTCAGGTCCAACTTGATGGCACATAACAACAACAACAACAACACTATTTAGTGAGATTAAAGATTATTTTATATAATACTATATTAATTTTAAAAACAAATACTAAATCTGTAGCCCAGACTTTAAAAGCTTTTAGAAAAGTGCTTTTTTAAAAATTATAATTGATAGTACCTTCCAACTTACTTTTGTAGAACATATTTGATAACTTTCAATGTTGTATTTAGTATATTTCTGGTTACCCTTGAAATATGTTATTGAGTGACAAAGTTTCTAATAATTTTCAATTTCCAGCAAAAATTATTGCTAGGAAACTTCCTTCTATGATTTAGGAAATTAGGTATTTTCTGAAAAATTATAGATTCCTGAGTCATTATTTCTAGAGCACAATAGAATACCATTCTGTCTGGGTAAGGGAGCTCTGGAGGCATAGTGCCTAAGGCATTTGACTGCTAACCAGAAGGTTGGCAGTTCAAACTTACCAGCCACTCCTTGGAAGGAAGGTTGGGCAATCTACTTCCATAGTAATAATGCCTTGGAAACCCAAGGAGGGGTTGCTTTGAGTCAGATCCAACTTAGTGGCAGTGGGTGGGTTAGATGTTTGGGTAAATGGAGCTCTGGTGGCACAATGGTCAAAACATTTGGCTGCTAACCAAAACATAAGTGGTTCAAACCCACAAGCTGTTCTATGCAAGAAAGATATGGTAGTCTGCTTCTGTAAAGATTTACAGCCTTAGAAACACTACGGGGCAGTTCTACTCTGTCCTGTAGGATTACTAAGAGTCAGAATTGACTCAGTAGATAAGAGTTTGTCTTTGGTTTGGTCTGGGTAAAGGTAAAAAAAATATTCAGAAACCTCTCATCAATCAAAATCAATTTCTTCCCTCCTCTCTTCTACTCTCTTTCCCTCTCTTTTCGCCTTCCCCTTTCTTTCCGTTTCTGCCCTCCCATCTTTTTTCCTGTACTTTTATCTCTCCCAGAACACATCCATACAAGTTATTTAGGGGGTAAAGAGAAGGAAAAATACATTTGAAATCTATAGGCTGGTAGAATTTTAGTGGTTTTATTAATACTGTGTTAACAATCCAATTTTGTTCTTAAATCAATGCTTAGTATTCCTGTGGTGTTAAATACTGTATGTTTCATATATCACGTATCCATGTAAATAACATGCACACACATACAATGTGCATAGTGCTCATAAAAAAAAACATGCAAGGAGGTTGCACAGTTTTCAAAAAGCAGTATAATATATGCGTTATTTGAGTAAAAATATGGTAATATACCTGAATACAGTGAGCTTATGTTTATGTGATTATGTGAGAGATCTCTTCTGGCAATATATAAATTAGCTAGATAAGTTTTAAAACTCTGATCAGTAATAGTTGAGACATATCTAATAAATTTTCTGAGTCCTGATTAACTTGTAAGGTAGCTGACAGTTTTCATTGTGTACCATAATTGAACATTTGTACATTTGGATTGCTGTGTTATTCTTCCCTTTGTTCTTTTTTTCTTCTCTAAAAAAGTACATCTTTCCACTTTTAGTGCACTCGACAAATTATCTCTGAGAAGCTAGGCCGCGGCTCAAGAACTGTGGACCTTGAACTGGAAGCTCAGATTGATATATTAAGAGATAACAAGAAAAAATATGAAAATATTCTAAGACTGGCCCAGACGTTGTCTACCCAGCTTTTCCAGATGGTGCATACCCAAAGGCAACTTGGAGATGCATTTGCTGACCTGAGTTTGAAGTCATTGGAACTCCATGTAAGATTATTTTAAATAGCTATTAGACAGGAAATGGTAATAGAATATCTAAGAGATAATATGTTACATTTATGAATTGGTGAATAAGATTGAAGTTTTTGAGGTATTCTTTTAAGATATTTCATATAATCTTTTAAAAAAGCCAAACTCACTCCTGCCAATCTAGTAATCCAGTTGCATCCTTGTCATACCCCCCACCATGCCAGCTGCAGGAGTGTCCTTGAGGGGCACAGGTTGGTTTCCACAAACAGAGGCAGAAAAAAACAGATTGGTCAGACAAGACTTTCTTAGGAAACTTCCAGATAGAAGTTGACATTAAGATTCTTGTTTTGGACAATGAAGTCTCCAGTCACCTCAGTAGAGGTCAGTTCAGAGCAGTAGGAAGTGTGAGTTTATATACTTAGTGTTTATGTGCAAGAATATGTACAGGGGGACGAGGAGAAAACATGTCTAATCCATGACAGATAGGGTTGTTTTTGTACTAGTTAATGGGTTTCAATTGACATTACCATGAAGTAAGGTATTTGGTATGTTTTTTTCTTGGCATGGGTCACTTGCTCCGTAAGATATTCTGGTGGTCTCCCAGAATCCTATGTGCGCAGAATTGTTCATAGCCCTCACAACCTTAGAAAAGATATTCGTTTCAAGAAAAGGGAACTTGATGAGTGAGAAAGAAAAAGAATGTACTCGACCTGCCCTTTTTTTTTTTTATAGATTGAAAGATTAACCTTTGGAATTCAAGTCCATTGCATTCAGGGTTAATTTTTTAGTTTTGTGTTTGAGCACTTCTAACCTTCTGCAGGGATTGATATTTCATGAGTTTTATTCTTTCTTAGATAGCTTTTTAATGAGAAATTTAACTTGCTTTTTCTAATAGAATAAAATTCTTTATCTTGCGATCATGTGCCCAAAAGTAATCTCATGAAACCCTCTTTGTAGTCTTTCTTTGTAATGTTCATGCAACACAGTTGAGAAGTTGGAATTTTTCGGTTACTGCCGTAATGGCACGAGAAGATAATAACGGAGTAAGATATTACAGTCACTAGATAAATCAGAAGATGACTTCAGAGAGACAGCACTATTGAATCTAAAGATGATGGTAAAATCAATAGGAGCTCTGGTGGCGTAGTGCCTAAGGCATTTGACTGCTACCCAGAAGGCTGGTGGTTCAAACCCACCAGCCACTCCTCGTAAGGAAGATTTGACCAAATTCTACTTCCAGAGTGATACTGCCTTGGAAACCCAAGGAGGGGTCGCCATGAGTTAGATCCAACACCACAACAGTGAGTTAGGTTTTTTGTGTTTTTTTTTGAAAATCAATAAGCTATGTGAAAATCTCAGATTATGAGTCTTCACATGACAATATCCTAGGTGAATTTTCTTAAATTCAGGAATCAGTAAGTTAGAATGCATTTTTAAGAACAAAAAAGGAAATAGTATTTTTTAAATCTCTTTAGTCATTCAACAGAAATCACTCTGTCATGAAGTATTTTGTCTTATAAGAACTTGAATTACTAAAAGAGCATGTCATAAATTATTTCATCCTTTATGGTGGTTGTGCACCAGAATGTACTTGATATGGTTTGTTAGTAGACGAATGCTGAAGGCAGGTATGTATTATACAAAGATGATTGGAAGAAAACAGATAATGTGGAAAAACATTTCCTTGGAGTGAACATCTCAATGGTGTTTATAAATCTAAGAATGAAAATAATGGAACAAAGAATAGGGCCGTCTTCTTTTCAACAAAATTAAAAGCTCTCAGTTTTCAAAAGTATGCATAGGAGTTCAACAAGATGTACAAGTATTGCTAAGTTGAAAATGTATTTGAAATCTGGAATCAGTATTTAGAAGAAGAATGTATTCCAGGTTCTGTATTTTTAATTTTGTGATAAAACTCACATACCTTAAAGCCCACCCTTGTGAAATGTACCATACAGAAAATAGGCATTCACTAAAAGATAAGTTTTCTATCCTCAGCAGATTTGCTTTTTGACTGTTTAATGTATCCACGGAGTTGTACATTGATCACCACTATCTAAATCCAGAATACTTTAATCACTCTAAAGGAAATTCCCCACACTTGCCTGTCAGTTTATCATGATGTGTAGTGGCGTGCATGTTGCTGTGAGGCTGGAGGCTATGCCAGCAGGATCATGGATGGTGGACAGTTTTCAGTGGAGCTTCCAGACAAAGGCAGACTGGGAAGAAGGACAAAGACACTTCTGAAAAAACTGGCCATTAATAGCCTTATGAATAATAGTGAAATACTGTCTGATATGTTACTGGAAAACTTTTTGAATAGCGCTGAGACTTTGTCTGATACAGTGCTGAAAGATGAGCCCCTTAGTTTGGAAAGCACTTAAAATATAACTGGGGAATAGTTTCCTCCCCAAACTAGAGTGGACCTTAATGATGTGGATGGAGTAAAGTTTTCAGGACCTTCATTTGCTGATGGAGCACGACTCTGAATGAGAAGAAACAGCTGCAAATATTCATTAATAATTGGAACTTGGAATGTATGAAGTATGAGTCTAAGAAGATTAGGAGTTATCAAAAATGAAATGGAATGGATAATGATTAATATCCCAGGCATTAGTGAGCTGAAGAGAACTAGTATTGGTTATTTTGAATCACACAGTCATATGCCCTACTATACCAGGTGTTCTGGTTACCTAGTGCCGCTCTGACAAGAAAATACCACAGATCGGATGGCCTTAACAAACGGGAGTTTATTCTCTTACAGTCGGAAGGCTTTAAGTCTGAGTTCAAAGTGCCAGGCTCTAGGGGCTGTATGAAAGCCTCTTGACCTTGGGCTTCAGCTCTGCCTGTTGCTCCTGGCCCACTGAAGCTCTTCATTCAGGCAGCTACTGGCTGCTGAGGCTAACAAGCCTAAGGTCAACAAATAAAATGGCACAGTCCTGATGTTACCAAATCATATGGCAGGCCATAAATTCAAGTCCATTGTAAGTCCCAAGGTTGGCAGAGCATGGCAGGCTGCTGAACAATGACACGGCTACACGCAGGGTCCAAGCATTCCATAAACTAGAGACCATTCCTAAAGCCGTTTCTTATATGTACGAAGTAGACCACATAGCCAAAGCAGCTACTCAGCTGCTCCAGTTGATTCCACCATGGAGTTAATTACTGATCTCACCATGGGGAATAACTACCACCAGCTTCCCAGCCACTCAACCAGGCCCAGCCAAGTTGACACACAAATGTAACCACCACACCAGGAAAGACAAATTGGCGAGTAATGGTGTTGCATTTATCATCAAAACGAACAGCTCAAGATCTGTCTGGAAGTACAGTGCTGTCAGTGATGGGATAACATCTATATACCCATAAGGAAGAACAGTTAATACCACTGTTATTCAAATTTACACACCAGCTACTAAAGCCAAAGGAAGAAATTGGAGATTTTTTACCAACTGCTGCAGTCTGAAATTGACCAAACATGCAATCAAGATATGTTGGTTATTACTGGTGGCTGGAAACAAAGAAGAATCATCAGTAGCTGGAAAATGTAACTTGGTGATAGAAATTATGCCAGAGATTGCATGAGGGAACTTAGCAAGACCATTGACTTATTCATTGCAAATATTGTTTTTCAGCAACATAAATGGCAGCAATACATATGGACCTCATCAGATGGAGAACACAGGAATCAGGTTGACTACATCTGTGGAGAGAGGCGATGGAAAAACTCAGTATCTTCAATCAAATCAAGGCCAGGAACAGACTGTGGAACAGATGATAAATTGCTCATGTGCAAGTTCAGGTGGAAAAAAAAATTTTTTTTTAAAGTCCACAAGAGCTACAATACAACCTTCATTATATCCCACCTGAATTTAGAGACAATCTGAAGAATAGATTTGATGCATTGAACACCAAAGACCAAAGACTGGATGAGTTGTGAGATGACATCAAGAACATCATACATGATGAAAGCAAATAGTCATTAAAAAGAAAAGAAAGGCAGAAAAGACCAAAATAGATGTCAGAAGAGACTCTGAAACTTGGTTTTGAATATAGAGTAGCTAAACCTAATGGAAGAAATGCTGAAATAAAAGAACTGAACAGAAGATTTCAAAGGGCAACTTGAAAAGACAGAGTAAAGTATTACAATGAAATATGCAAAGACCTGGAGTTAAAAAACCAAAAGAGAAGAACACACACAGTATTTTTTCAAGCTGAAAGAACTGAAGAAAGAACTCAAGCTTCAGGTTGCAATACTGAAGGATATCAGCAAACTATTGAGCAATACAGGAAGCATCAAAAGCCTCATTGCTGAGGTCAGATGGATCTTAACTGAAAGCAAAAAATACCAGAAAGATGTCTGCCGGTATTTTATTGATTATGCAAAGGCATTTGACTGTGTGGATCATGACAAATTATGGATAACATTGAGAAGTATTGGAATTCCAGAACACTTAATTGTACTCATGAGGAACTGTACATAGACCCAAAGGCTGTCATTTGAACAGGACAAGGGGATATTGAACAGTTTAAAATCAGGAAGGGTGTGTGCATCAGGGTTGTATCCTTTGACCAATTCTCTTTAAAGTCTCTCTTTAAAGTGTTGAGAAGTAAAGGTACCACTTTTTTATGTTTCTTTTTTTTTTTTTTTTTAATTGTGATTTGGATGAAAGTTTGCAGAGCAAATTCACTTTTCATACAGCAGTTCATACACATGTCTCATGACATTGACTGCAACTTCTCAGAGTGTAACAGCTCTCTTCCCACTTCTTCCCCATAGTTACCTCTTCCCTGGGCCCTTCTATTCTCCCATGATTGATCTTTCCAAGGAGCGTATCTACCGGATGTAAATAATCTGTCCATATGCTGGTCTTTTATTTGGCTGGAAGTCACAGGAGTGAGTTCAGTTCCAGACCTGAAGCACAGCTAGGGGCCATTGTCTCAGGGGTTTCACCAGCAAGCCTGGTCTTTTTTTTTTTTCCCTTTTCTTAATTTTGAGTTTTGTTCTACGTTGTTCTCCCACTCTATCCAGGATCTCCTACACTGATCCTCCTCTGAGTGGTTGACAGTTGTAGCTGGGAGCCATCTAGTTCTTCTGGTCTCCTGGTCATATAGGCTGAGGATTGCATGATCTACCAGTCCCATGTGTCTTTGGTTTTCTTCATTCTTTTTTGCTCTGGATGAGGACTAGATGACCGCTTGCGAGCTTTTAATATTTCAGTCGCTACTCACCAAAGTAAGATGTAGAACAATGTTTTTGTGTAGCATATTATGCCAGTTAAGCCTGATGTTTCCTGGGACCATGGTCCTGAGCCCACAGGTCCAAGTACTCTTTCCAGGTAGCTGGCCGTGGCCAAGAAGTAACTACAACCTTGTCCCTTGTCAGCTCTACTATATACCTGGACATTCTTACAGAACATATAAATACTCCTGTAGAAACACCATCTGCCAACCCTATACATGATCATGGGTACACTCCCCCTTGCCTAGGCATACCTGATCATTCAGCCTATCCACCCATCTGTAGATCAGTGTTTGTCATCACTGACCGCGCAGTGCTCTGTGTGCACAATGGGTCATCTTTGTTGTCTGTACCTTCCATGTACCTCTGTCGTCTTCTTCCTCAGTGCCACTGTGTTGATCACTCACATTTGGTTCATTGCCACTCCCTTCATCAATACTTGTTTCTACCTTTTTAGCAGTGTATCCTCCCCTCCAGCTCCTGGTAATCAACAAAGAAAATTTCCTTCCATATATAAACTTTTCCTTGACTTTTTACAATAACGGACTAATAAAATATTTGTCCTTCTGTGCTTGACTTATTTCACTCAGCATAATGCCCTCCAAGTTCATCCACATTATGCATTGTTTTGCAGATTCTACATTGTTCTTTAGGGTTGCATAGTATTCCGTTGTGTATATAACATAGTTTGTTTATCCATTCATCTGTTGATGGGCACCTAGGTTGTTTCCCTCTTTTTGCTGTTGTAAATAGTGCTACAGTGAACATGGGTGTGCATATATCTGTTCTTGTTCTGGCTGTCACTTCTTTAGGATACATACCTAATAGAATTGCTGGATCAAATGGTATTTCTAATTCCAACTTTTTAAGGAATCACCATACTGCTTTCTACAGTGGTTGTATCATTTGACAGTCCCACCAGCAATGTATGAGAGTCCTAATCTTTCCACATCCTCACCAGCATTTGTTATTTTCTGTCTTACTGAACTTTGCTGTTAGTGCTGGGGTGACATGGTATCTCATTGTTGTTTTGATTTGCATCTCTCTAATGGCTAATGATCGTGAACATTTCTTCATGTGTTTGTTAGCCATTTGAATACACTCTTTGGTGAAGTATCTTTTCATGTCTTCAGCCCGTTTTTTAATTAGATTGTTTGTCTTTTTGGTGTTGAGGTGTTGGACTTTCCTCTAAATTTTAGAGATAAATCTTTTGTCAGATATTCATTGCCAGGTTTTTTTTTCTCAGTCAGTAGATTGTCTTTTCACTCTTTTGAAGAAGTCTTTTAAAGCACATAAAAATTTAATTTTAAAAGGTCCTATTCATTTATTTTATCTTCTACTGTTTATGCATTTTGGGTTATGCTTGATAGTCTTTTTGTGCCATATATAAGGACCCTAAATTTGCCCCAATTTTTTCCTTGAGAAACTTCACAGTTTTAGGTTTCACATTTAAGTCAGAAAAGTACCACTTTGAAGACTAAGGTGCACCTGACCCAAGCAGTGGTATTTCAGTCACCTCATATGTGTGTAAAAGCTGGACATTGAATAAGAAAGGAAGACTGAAGAAGAGTCGATGCCTTTGAATTGTGGTGTTGGTGAAACATACTAAAAAGTACTGTGTACTGCCAGGAGAAGGAACAATCTGTCTTGGAAGAAGTGCAGTGGAATGTACTTGGAAGTGAGAATGGCCAGAATTTGTCTCACGTACTTTGCTCATGTTGTCAGAAAGGACCATTACCAGGAGAAGGTTGTCATGCTTGGTAAAGTAGAGGGTTAGTGAAGAAGGGGAAGATCTCAATGAAATGGATTGACACAGTGACTGCAATGATAGGCTCAAGCATAGCAATCTTTGTGAGTATGGCACTGGACTGGGCAGTGTTTGCTTCTGTTGTACATAGGGTTGCTGAGAGTCACAACCGACTCAAAGACACCTAACAGCAACAAAAGATAATTCCATACCCATTAACAATTTCCTCATATTCTGTCCTTCCCTAGACCCTGAAAAACATTAATCTATTTTTTGTCTCTCTTGATTTGCCAGTTCTGAATGTTTCTTATATATGTAATCATATGGTGTGTGCTGGGAGCTCTGGTGGCATAGTGCCAAGGCATTTGACTGCTAACCAGAAGGCTGGCAGTTCAAACCCACCAGCCACTCCTCAGAAGGAAGGTTGGGCAGTCTACTTCTGTAGTGACACTGCCTCAGAAACCCAAGGAGAGGTCGCTATGAGTCGAATCAGACTCAATGGCAGTGGGTTTGGTTTATAATGTGTGCTATTTTGAATCTTGGCATCATTCACTTAAGAGACTTTTTTTCAAGGTCCATGTTGTAGCATGTATCAGTACTTCGTTACTTTTTTTTAACTGAATAATATTTTATCTTTTGCTAAAGATAATTCAAAATGATGGCAGCAATACATGGACAAGGAACTGCCAGAAATTCAAGCTGGATTCAGAAGAGGATGTGGAACAAGGGGTATCATTGCTGACATTACATAGACCTTGACTGAAAGCAGAGAATACCAGAAAGATGTTTGTTGTTGTTAGGTCCCATTGAGTTGGTTCCATATCATAGCAAACACAGAAATATGTTTGCCTGTGTTTTATCCACTATGCAGAGACATTCGGCTGTGTGGGTCATAAAAAATTGTAGAAACATTGCAAAGAATGGGAATTCTACAGCTCTTGATTGTGTTCATGAGGAACCTGTATGTAGAACAAGAAGTGGTCATTCAAACAGAATAAGGGGATACTGCATGGGTTAGAATGAGGAATGGTATGCATCAGGGTTGTATCCTTTCACATATTTATTCAATCTGTATGCTAAGCAAATAATCTGAGTTGTGGTTGTTAGGTGGTATCGAGTCAGTTTGACTCATAAGGACCCTGTGTACAATAGAATGAAACACTGCCAGTCCTGCACCGTCCTCACAATCATATCCATGCTTGAGCCCACTGGATAGAGTGAGAGAACAATGTGGAATAAAACTCAAAATCATTTGAAAAAAATGGGAAAAAAAAAAAGGGGGGGGGACCAGGTTTGCTGGTCTGGTAGAGCCTGATGGAACTATGGAGACTATGACCCCTAGCTGCCCTTCAGGTCTAGAATTGAACTCACACCTGTGGCTTCCAGCCAAACAAAAGACAGGCATATGAGTTGCACATTTACGTTAGGTAGCTACACTCCTTGGAGAGATCAATCATGGGAGAATAGAAAGGCTGTGTATGCACAGGGAGACAGCTTGGGGGATGGAGTGCATGGGAGGGAAAGACAAGAGGTAACTATGGGGAGAAAGTGGGAAGAGAGCTGTTACATTGTGGGAAATTGTAGTTAATGTCATGAGGCAAAGTGTATGTGACCTGCTATATGGAAAGTGAAATTGCTCTGTAAACTTTCACCCACATCACAATAAAAATTAGAAAAGAAAAGAAAAAAAAAGGACTTCATGCTTGGTAGATAGACAACAAAAAAGAGGAAGACTCTCAATAAAGATGGACTGACACAGTAGCTGAAACAGTGAGCTCAAACATGGCTGTCATTGTGAGGATGGTTAGGACCGTGCAGCATTTCATTCTTTTGTACAAAAGGTCATTATGAATTGAAACCACCTCAACGGCAGCTAGCAACAACAATAATAATATTCCATCATATGGATATACTATGTTTTGTTTCTCTGTTCATCAGTTGATGGGATTAAATGGGCTCCCACTTTTTGGATGTTATGAATAATACTGCTGTGGTTATTCCTATAGAAGTTTTTACATGTTTTCATTTCTTTTAGGTATATTCCTAGGAATGGAATTCCTGAGTCAATAGTAATTTCTTTATATAATATTTTGAGGAGCTGTTAGGTTGTTTTCCAAAGTGACCTAACTATTTTTCATACCCACCAACAACTATTCTGTTTTTCCACATCCTCACCAATACCTGTTATCTTTTTTATTATGCCCATCCTAGTGAATATGAAAGGAGGTCTGGTGGCGTAGTGGATAAGGCACTTGACTGCTGACCAGAAGGTCAGTGGTTCAAACCCACCATCTGCTATGTGGAAGGAAGATGGAGCAGTCTACTTCCGTAAAGATTTACAGCCTTAGAAACTCAATTGGGGGGGGGGGTCACTATGAGTCAGAAATGACTCGATGGTAGTGAGTTTGGTTTTTTTAGTGAATATGAAATAGTATCTTATTTCAGTTTTGATTTGTATTCTCTGATGAGTAATGATGTCAAGCATCTTTTCATGTCCTTATTGGCTGTTTGCATATTTTTGGGAAAAAATCTTTTTTCAAGTACTTTGCCACAAGGTTCTTATATGGCAGTTGAGCGTTTAGTTGCATTCAAAGGAAATTGCCTATTTGAGGTATATATATATATATCTTCAAACTCAGGAAAATATGGAATAAAATTAAGGTTTACTACGTTTAAATTCTTGTTAAAATTTCTAGCAGTTTTTCTTCACGTTTCCTTTATTCTTTTGTAATTGTTTATCAAGTTACTTAAAAATACAAAATGTAGGGTTCAGTAGAGTCAGATTGTAAAAGCTGATGAGTGTTTTTCCTGGTTTATTCAGTATTAAGGAGTATGCACAAGACCACATGACTAGTAAGTGATGGAACTGTAACTCTGACTCAATGTGTCTTGCTCCAGTTTCTTGCACTTATTTAACCTCTGTATAGTCTGAGGCTGCACACTAGCTTGACTTCTTCCTTATTTTGACTATTTAGAGTTCCTTTCCACCTGATCCCCCTCTGAGTGGTTGACATTGGTAGCCGGGCACCATCTAGTTCTTCTGGTCTCATAGTCATATAAGCTCAGGATCGCATGGTGTACTGGTCACAAGGACTAATATTTTCTTTGGTTTTCTTCATTCTTCTTTGCTCTGGACGAAGAGAGACCCATCGTTGCATCTAGATGGCTGCTTGCAAGCTTTTAAGATCCCAGTCACTACTCACCAAAGTAGGAGGTGAAAGAACAGTATTTTGTGTAGTATGTTGTGCCAATTGAGCTTGATATCCCCTGTGACTATGGTCCCGAGCCCACAGGTTCAACTGCTTGGTCCCTCTGGGTAGCTGGCTGTGACCAAGAAGTGACTACAACCTTGTGCCCTGTCAGCTCTACTATGTTGTTGTTGTTGTTGTTATTTGCCGTCGAGTCGGCCCCGACTCATAGCGACCCCGCCTTGGGTTTTCGAGGCTGTATCACTACGGAAGTAGGATTGCCCAACCTTCCTTCCAAGGAGTGGCTGGTGGGTTTGAACCGCCAGCCTTCTGGTTAGCAGTCAAATGCCTTAGACACTATGTCACCAGAGCTCCCTAGCTCTACTATACTCCTGGGAATTCTTAAAGAACATACAAATACACTTGTAGAACCACTGTCTGCCAACCCTGTATATGATCTTGGGTACACTCCCTGCTGCATAGACATACCTAATGGTTCAGCCTGCCCACCCATCTATCTACCTGTATACTAGTGTTTGCCTTCACTGACAACGCAGAACTGTATGTGCAAAAGGGTTCATCTTTGTTGTCTGCACCTCCCATGTACCCTCCCTATGTCTTCCTCTTTCTCAATGCCACCATGTTAATCACTCATATTTAGTACATTGCCCTTCTCTTCACCCAAATCAATACTTATCTCTACCTGTCCAACAGTATTCCCTCCCCACCCCTCCCACCCTGGTAACCAACAACAACAAAAAATCCTTCCATATATAAACCATTCCTTGACTTTTACAATAACAGACTAATACAGTATTTGTCCTTCTGTGATTGACTTATTTTACTCAGTATAATGTCCTCCAAGTTTATCCATGTTAAGCGGTGTTTTGCAGATTCTACATTATTTTTTAGTGTTCCATTGTGTGTGTGTACCATAGTTTGGTTATCTATTCCTCAGTTGATGGACACCTAGGTTGTTTCCATCTTTTGGCTATTGTAAATAGTGCTATGATGAACATGGGTGTGCA
>NW_006922623.1:108315-108989 GCF_000298275.1 Orycteropus afer afer
AATATTCTTTCCCAATCTGTAGATTCTCTTTTGACTGTTTTGGAGAAGTCTTTGGAAGCACATGAAAATTTAATTTTTAGAAGGTCCCATTCATCTAATTTCTCTTCTGCTGTTTGTATATTTTGGGTTATGCTTGATAGTCTATTTATGCCATATATTAGGGCCCTAAATTTGACCCTAGATTTTCCTTGAGGAACTCTATAGTTTTAGGTTTCACGTTTAAGTCTTTGATCCACCTGGAGTTAGTTTTTGTATTACAATGTGAGGTACAGATCTTGTTTCATTTTTCTGTAAATGAATATCCAGTTTTATCAGCACCATTTATGAAACAAGTATTTTCTTCCCCATTTAATGGATTTCGGCCCTTTGTCAAAGACCAGCTGACTGTAGGTCAATGGATCTGTTTCTGGGTTCTCAATTCTATTCCATTGGTCTATGTGTCTGTCACTATACGAAGACCAGGCAGTTTTGATTACTGTGGCTATATAGATTTTGAGATCTGGCAGTGTGAGACCACCTACTTTGTTCTTCTTCTTTAATAGTGCTTTGCTTATCTGGGGTCTCTTTTCTTTCCATATGAAGTTAGTGATTGGTTTTTCCATATCCTTAAAAAATGTTGATGGGATCTAGATTGGGATTGCATTGAATGTATAGATTGCTTTGGGTAGAACTGA
>NW_006922623.1:109919-111161 GCF_000298275.1 Orycteropus afer afer
GGTTATGCTTTCTTCATAAAATGAGTTAAGGAGGATTCCATCCTTTCGTGTTTTGAAATAGTTTGAGTAGGATTGGTGTCAGTTCTTCTCTGAATGTTTGGTAGAATTCTCTGGTGAAACCATCTGGGCCAGGACTTTTTTTAGTTGGTAATTTTTTGATGACCTGTTCAATTTTTTCTTTTGTTATGGATCTTTTCAACTTTTCCACATCAATCTGTGTTAATTTAGGTAAGTGGTGTGTTTCTAGAAATTTGTCCATTTCTTCCAGATTTTCAAATTTGTTGAAGTACAATTCTTCATGGTATCCTGATATTACCCTTTTTATTTCATTGGTTCTGTTGTGATGTCTCCTGTTTCGTTTGCTATTCGTGTTATTTGTACTCTTTCCCTCTTTTCCTTTGTTAAATTTGGCAGTGGTTTGTCAATTTTATTGATCTTTTCAAAAAACCAACTTTTCATCTAATTGATTTTTTTATATTGTCTTCCTGTTTTCTATTTTATTGATTTCTGCTGAAATCTTGATTATTTCTTTTCTTCTGGTGACTGTAGGATTTTCTTGCTGTTCTTTTTCTGATTGTTGGAGATGTTGATTTAAAGTGTTGATTTTGCCTCTTTGTTCTTTTTGATGTGTGCATTTATTGCTATAAATTATTGGCCTCTGATCACTGCTTTTGCTGTGTCCCAAATATTTTGGTATGTTGTGTTTTCATTCCCATTTGATTCAAGGAGTTTTTCAATTTCACTTTTTATTTCTTATCTTACTCAGTCTTTCTTAAGGAAGGTGTTGTTCAGTTTCCATGTGTTTGCTCTTTTTCCGTTGATCTTCCTATTGTTGATTTCTAATTTGATAGCGTTGTGATCTGAGCAGATGCTTTGCAGTATTTCAAAGTTTTTAAATTTATGAAGGCTTGCTTTATGGCCTAACGTATGGTCTATCATGGAAAATGTTCCGTGTGCACTGGAAAAGAATGTATATTGTGCTGTTGTTGGGTGAATGCTCTGTAGATATCTATAAGGTCAAGTTGGTGGATTGTATTGTTTAGCTCTTCTGCATCTTTGTTGAGTTTCTTTCCAGTTGTTCTATCTTTAATTGAAAGTGGTGTATTAAAGTCTCCCACTATGACTGTGGAGTCATCTATTTGCCTTTTCAACTGTTTTAAAGTCTGATTTATGTATTTTGGGGGTCTTTCATTGGGTCCATAGATATTTATTATGGTTGTATCTTCTTGTTCAATTTTCCTT
>NW_006922623.1:111783-120067 GCF_000298275.1 Orycteropus afer afer
ACACAGTATTTTCCCTCTTTTTCGTTTGTAGTTGTCCTCATTTGCCAATTGAAGTCTCTGATTCCCTGTTTAGAATCTTGTAAGCTTATTTTACTTTGAGTATGTCCATAGCTGTGGTTTCTGGGTTATTTCATCTTGTGTATTAATGGTCGGTTGTTGTTTGCTATTTTTGGTTCTCTGTTCAAAGGACTCCCTTTAGTATCTCTTGTAAGGTTGGTCTGATTTTAACAATTTCCCTTTGTTTCTAATATCTGGAAATGCCCTAAGTTCACCATCATATTTGAGGGACAATTTTGCCGAGTATATAATTCTTGGTTGAAAATTTTTCTCTTTCAGGGTTTTATAGATATAGTCCATTGCTTTCTCTCTTGCATGGTTTCTGCTGAGAAATCAGAGCTTATTCTTACTGGTTTTCCTTTGTAAGTCACTTTTTGTTTTTCCCGTGCAGCTTTCAGGATTCTGTCTTTGTCTTTGGTTTTGATGAGTTTGATGATGATATGCCTTCATGATTTTTCTTTTGGGGTCTATCCTGTTTAGGGTTCATTGGACTTCCTGAATAGATATATTCTCATCTTTCATCGTATCAGGGAAGTTCTCTTCCAACAAATCTTGGACAATTTTCTCAGTGGTTTTGTTACTCTCTTCCTGTTCTGGAATTCCAGTTACATGTAGGTTATTCCTTTTGATGGTATCCCGCATGAACCTTAGGCTGTCTTCATTTTGTTTTGATCTTTTTTCTGACTGATCCCTTTCTAAAGAATTATTCAGGTTTTGTCTTTAATCTCATTAATTCTGTCTTCCATTGCATCAATTCTACTCCTTTGCCCTTTCAATGTGTTACCTATTTCTAACAATTTAGTATTAATCTTCTGGATTTATATCTGTAGATTTGGAATCATTTCTAATTTTTATTTAGTCATTTTGTTCTTCTATTTTCTTCCAGAGTTTTTCTAGGGATTTCTCTGTGTTTTCCTTGGTCTGTCTCTCAATCCTTTGAAGATACCTAAATATAATTCTTTTGAATTCCTTATCAGGGAGTTTCAATGCTGTTTCTTCCTCAGGGATGTGTTCTGGGTCTGTATCCTGCTCCCTTGTTTCTACTACTTTATCTTTCTTCTTTGTGTGGACTGTGATGGTCTCTTGTCTCTGAGACATTATGACATTGTTATATTTTGATCTCTGTTAACTGTTCGTGAAGAGCAGCCACACATGAGTCAGGCTCTTCCTGGTGGTGGTTTATCGTTGGCCTGTTGGTGGAGAAGGAAGTGGTGACTCTCGGTCAGAAAGTGAAGCTGCAGGAGGTTTGAGTGTAGTTATGTTGTATGGGGACTTTTGCTGTCTCTCACTCAGTTAGATAAAAATAACAGTTGAATAACCATTAATAAACTAAAAGCAAATGGACAAAAAAACACACCGTGTAATCTCACAGGAACAGTAAACAAAAAAGAAAAAAGGGAAAAAAACAAAAACAAAACAAAATAAAAAACACCACAATGTCTGGAGATAGGGCAAAAGACAAAAGGTAGAGAAGGAGAATAATGAAGAAAAAAAATGGGAAAAACACAAAAAGAAAAACAAGGAATGGGGTTACCCACAAGAAAGAAAAAAAAAAATTGGAACCAGGAACAGGGAAAAGAAAAAAGCTGGAAACTAGAACCTGGGAAGGGAAGAATAAAGAATAATAATAAAAGGGACAAAAGTAGTAATAATAGCAGTAGTTTTAAAACAGACAAAAACAAACTAAAAATAATAATTAAAAAAAAATCTGGACAGGGTGGGGCAGGGTACCCAGGCTCTGTAGGAGCACACAGACTGGGATGGAATTCCTGCCTGCCTAGAAGGTGGGTGGGAGTGAGGGATGGGTGCACCTCCATTCACCAAGAGGGTGTGGGGTATAAAAGTACCAAGGGGAATGTCGCATCTTTGTAGTAGTCTGTCCATCCGGAATGTCTTTGCAGTTCTCAGCAAGTGGGGCCTGATCTTAAATCCCTGGAACCTGGCAGAATGCTGTCATTTTAAATATCCAAAATGGTCAAGCTGCTTGTAAACTTTCAAAATGGCTGCGTCCTCCTGACTGGCAAAAGTTCATAGCTCAGCCCACTTTTCTCTTCTCTGCTTCCACTATTCCCTGACCACCAGAGCAGTCCTCTATGCAGTCTTTGGCTAGCAGGGCTGATTTTTAGGTTAACTCTTATGTCCTACCACCACTTGGCAATACCGAAACTGTGCCGTCAGGATCACTGCCAGACCACAGTTCTGTATGTCTCCTTTTTTTGGTATTTTCGTGCAAATTCTTCTGCTAATTGGAGTTTAGTCCACTTCTGTATTCTTCCCTTCAAGGCTCAGGGTTCCAGGATTATCTTCTGTATCTATGTTAATTGGTTCCCCTTTTCTTTGTTGAAGAGGGTCTGTGCAGTCTTTCTGCCTATTCTACCATCTTACTGGAACTCCATGACTAACCTTTTTTTTTTTTGTGATTTGGGTGAAGATTTACAGAGCAAATTCACTTTCCATACAGCAGTTCACATGTGCTTTGCACAACTAACCATTTTTGAGGTAAAGTTTGTAGAAGTCATGAGGTAGAGTCCACTGCCTTTCACCTTATGCCATACTAACTGATATACATGGAAAATAACACAGTGCCTAGCACATAGGGTACTGACTGCATGGTAATGATTGTAGTAGCTGTTGTTGAGGTTGTGGCATTTGGGAATTGAGGAATATTTAAAAATTAGTCCAATTCCTTAATTTCATAGAGGAACAACTAACACCCAGCAGTAAAAAAAAGCAAATTTCCTAAAAGGGGAAATTATCTTTTAATGAATGCATGTTACCTGTTAGAAACTTTATATAGGTTATCTAGTTACATGCCCTATCACGCCTGTAAGGAAATTTATCTTCATTTTATTAGTAAGGAAATTGAGGTACAAAGAATTTGAGTAATTTATGAAAGTCACGAGTCCAGTCAGTGTCAAAATGAAGATTTCAACTCAAATCTGTGACTTCTGAAACAACTTTTGCTGTTTTATCACATTCTTTCTTACGCCAAGTTGTTCTGTTATACCATTTAACCTTAATTACATTTTATTTTCTCAATCTAGATGGTAACATCAAGATCATGAACATTTACACACACTGTATTATTGTCAACTGTTCACTAGTATTTGTAATTCTAATTTTTTACCATTCTTATTGTTTAAAATAACTTCTTTGTTAGTAGTTATATAATTTCTTTTACTGAAACTAGATGTTTTAAATCTAATCAGATGCTGCCATTATTTGTTCATAATATGTAAGTTTGTATTAATACAAAGTCATCATTTGCATCTGATAAATTCATATGTGGCAAATGATGCAGTGTATGTAGGAACTCCTGAAGAAGGGGTGGGGGGTGGGGGAATCCAAATGTTTGGAAACTTGGCTTGCTCTCTGTTAAAAGCAGCCAAATTTTTAGAAGGCCTTCCTTCTTCAGTGGTAAATTAGCTCTACAACCCTGTCCTTGATAGGTATACCCTTTGGTTATTTTATGTTTTACTTATTTGTAATTGCCGAAGCAGTTGATAATAATGTGTTCTTGTTGTTGTTGTATGGTGTCATTGCATCGTCTTCGACTCATAGCAACCCTGTATACAGCAGAACAAAACACTGCCCGATCCTGTGCCAGCCTCACAATCCTTGCTATAACTGAGCCCATCGTTGGCAGCCACTGTGTCAATCCATCTCATTGGGGCCTTTCCCTTTTTCATTGACCTCCACTTTACCAAGCATGATACCTTTCTCCAGGGAATGGTTCCTGTCAAAACATGACTAAAGTAGGTGAAATGAAGTCTGGCCATTTTTGCTTCCAAGATAATGTGTATATAACACCCCTAACCAACTGTGAATCCTAAAATAATTGTCACCTTAACTAAAAAAAGTTTTAGGGATCATATTTTATCTCATTTTCAGTACCACTCATATATATTTGTATATAATTTGTATAATTTATTTGTAAAATATATAATTTGTGTATCAATTATATGTTAAATATATATAATGTATATACATTTTATATTCATTTTTTACTGACTAGTGTCCGAATTTTTTTAATTTTTTTTTCCTTACTACATAAGGTAAAAGAGAAAAAGTCTATTATTCTAACCAGTTGAGTTTTCAAATTATATACTAAAATCTTAAGTGTTATGTGCATTCTCTTCCCAGAATTATAGGTAAGATATGTATTCATGAAATAGAATAGTATTGGTTTACTCTTTGAGTTTAAGCCTGCTTTTCTCATTTGTAAATGTAGGATTCCATATTCTGCTATATGACTTCCATTTACTACAATTTCATCTCACTGTACCCTAGTTTTGTGTGTGTCTACATATGTTATTTTTGTTTTTTCAGTAAATGAGCAGCCTTCTAAGTAACATAGATCTCCTTGTGATTAAATTTTGGCATTTTCAAAGTTAATAATGAGAAATTGAGGATAATGAGAACTTTGAGAAATGAACACATTATTATGGGGATAAAATTGTAAAGGTATATGCTTTGTTAAATAGTAAGTAGGAAAGATTCCCTTACATTTTGTATACTGTGATTAAAGCATTGGGCTGCTAATCAATAGGTTGGGAGTTGAACCCATCAGCCACTCCAAGAGAGAAAGATTAGGCAGTCTGTTTCTATAAAGATTTATAGCCTTGGGCCCAATGGGGCAGTTATACTCTGTCCTGAAGGGTCACTATGAGTTGGAATTGACTCCATGACAGTGAGTTATAATATTTATATCAAATCCAACTTTCATATTTATTGAATCTTTATCTTGCCTGTTAACTGTTCATAATTACCAAATGAAGTAAGTTTTTGTTGTTATGTGCCATCGAGTCATCTCCAACTTACAGCAATTTTATGTACAAAAGAATGAAATACTGCCTAGTCCTGTGCCAGCCTCACTATCCCTACTATACCTGAGCCCATCGCTGCTAACACTGTGTCAATCCATTTTGTTGAAGGCCTTCCCTTTTTCGTTGACCCTCCACTTTACCAAGCATGACATTCTTCTCTAGAGAATGGTCCCTTCTGACAACAAAGTAGGTAAGACAAAGTCTGGACATTCTCACTTCCCAGGAGCATTCTAGCTGCACATCTTCTGCGACAGACTTGTTAGTTCTTTTAGCAGTCCATGAAACTTTCAGCGTTCTTCACCAACACAACTCAAAAGCAGCAACTCTTCTTCAGTCTTCCTTATTCATTGTCCAGCTCTCACATGCATATGAGGTGATTGAAAATAACATGGCTTGGGTTAGGCACATCTTAGCCTTCACGGAGATATCTTTCTTCTTCAGCACTTGAAAGAGGTCTTTTAAAAGCAACAGATTTGCCCAATGTGATACGTCTTTTAATGTCTTAACTGCTGCTTCTGTTGGTGTTGATTGTTGAATCAAGCAATATGAAGTCTTTGACAACTTCAGTCTTTTCTCCATTTATCATGATGCTGCATATAGGTCCAGTTGTGAGGATTTTTGTTTTCTTTTTACTGAGATATAATCCATACTGCAGACTGTCGTCTTTAATCTCCATCAGTAAGTGCTCCAAGTATCCTCACTTTTAGCAAGCAAAGTTGTGTCATCTGCGTATCTCACATTGTTAATGAGCCTTCCTCCAGTCCTGATGCCA
This sequence comes from Orycteropus afer afer, assembly GCF_000298275.1. Classification (NCBI taxonomy): domain Eukaryota; kingdom Metazoa; phylum Chordata; class Mammalia; order Tubulidentata; family Orycteropodidae; genus Orycteropus; species Orycteropus afer. The sequence goes on from NW_006922623.1 coordinate 117,439, forward strand.
CGTTTTCCTTCATATAGTCTAGCTTCTCAGATTATTAGTTCAGCATACAGATTGAATAGGTATGGTGAAAGGATACAACCCTGACACACTCCCTTCCTGATTTTAAACCATGCAGTATCCCCCTGTTCTATTCGAAAAACAGCCTCCTTGTCTATGTACAGGTTCCTCATGAGTGCAATTAAGTGTTATGGAATTCCCATTCTTCCCAGTGTTATCCCTAATTTATTATGATCCACACAATCGAATGCCTTTGCATAGTCAAGAAAACACAAGTAAACATCTTTCTGGTATTTTTTGCTGTGAGCCAAGATCCATCTGACATCAGCTATAATATCACTTGTTCCACATCCTGTTCTGAATCCAGCTTGCATTTCTGGAAGTTCTGTGTCAATATACTACTGCAACTATTTTGGAATTATCGTCAGTAAGATTTTACGTGTGTGTGATATCAGTGATATTGTTCGATAATTTCCACATTCTGTGGGATCACTTTTCTTTGGAATGGGTACTAATACGGATCTCTTCCAGTCAGTTGGCCAGGTAGCTATCTTCCAAATCTCTTGGCATAACTGAGTGAGTGCCTTCAGTGTGGCATCCAAAACATTTCAGCAGGTATTCCATCAATTCCTGGAGCCTTGTGTTTCGGCACTTGCTTCGGTGCAGCTTTGATATCTTCCTTCAGTACCGTTGGTTCTTGATCATATGCCACCTCCTGAAATGGGTGATCACCTGCCAGTTCTTTTTGGTATAGTGACTCTGCATCTTCCATCCATCTTCTCTTGATGTTTCCTGCATCTTCAACATATTGCCCATGGAGACTTTCAGTATTGCAATTCGAGGCTTAAATTTTTTCTTCAGTTCTTTCTGCTTGAAAAATGCCAAGCATGTTCTTTTCTTTTGGTTTTCTAACTCCAGGTCTTTGCATGTGTCATTTTAATAATTGATTTTGTCTTCTTGAGCTGATCTTTGAAATCTTCTGTTCAGCTCTTTTATCCCATAGATTCTTCCATTTGCTTTAGCTACTCTTCATTCAAGAGCAAGTTTCAGAGTCTATTCTGACATCCATTTTGGTCTTTTCCTCTTTTCCTGACTTTTAATGACCTTTTGCTTTCTTCATGGATGATGTTCTTGACGTCATCCCACAATTATTCTGGTTTTTGGTCATTAGGTTGTTCAATGCATCAAATCTGTTCTTTAGATGGTCTCTAAATTCAGATGGGATATAATCAAGGTTATATTTTGGCTCTCGTGGACTTGTTTTAATTGTCTTCAGCTTCATCTTGAACTTGCATATAAGCAATTGCTCTGTTCCACAGTCAGCTCCTGGCCTTGTTTTGGCTGAAGATACTGAGCTTCTCCATCACTTCTTGCCACAGACATAGTTGATCTGATTCCGGTGTACTCCATCTGGCAAAGTCCATGTGTATAGCCACCACTTGTGTTGTTGATAAAAGGTATTTGCAATGAATAAGTAGTTGGTCTTACACAGTTCTGTCACGCAATCCCCAGTGTTGTTTTCCATCACCAAAACCATATTTTCCAACTACCAATGATTCTTCTTTGTTTCCAACTTTTACATTCCAGTCACCAGAGATAATTAACACATCCTGATTACATGTTAGGTCAATTTCAGACTGCAGAAGCTGGTAAAAATCTTCAGTTTTGTCATCTTTGGCTTTGGTGGTTGGTGCATGTTCTGGTTGCCTAGTGCTGCTCTGACAAGAATATACCACAAATGGGATGGCCTTAACAAACAGGAGTTTGTTGTCTTACAGTTTGGAGGACTTAAGTCCAAGTTCAGAGTGCCAGGCTCTAGGGTCTGGGTGAAAGCCCCTCAACCTTGGGTCCAGCTCTGCCTCCTGCTCCCAGCCCACTGGAGCTAGAGGCGTTTCTTCACTCAGACAACTGCTGGCTGCTGAGGATGACAAGCCCAAGGTCGATAGGTAAAAAGGCACAGTCCCGATGTTACCAAACCACATGGCAGGCCATTAATTTAAGTCCATTGTAAATCCCAAGGTCAGCGGAGCATCACAGGCTGCTGAACAACAACATGGCTACATACAGGGTCCAAGCGTGCCAAAACTAAAGACCATTCCCAAAGCTGCTGCTTATATATGGGAAGCAGACCACATACCCAAAGCAGCTACTCAGCTGCTCCAATGGATTCCACCATGGAGTTAGTTACCAGTCTCACCATGGGAAATAACTACATTCAGCTGCCCAGCCACTCAACCAGGCCTAGCCAGGTTGACACACAAACTTAACTACCACAGTGTGTAAATTTGAGTAATAGTAGTATTAACTGGTCTTCCTTGTAGGCATATGGCTATCTTCTTATCATTGGCAGCATTGTACTTCACGAAAGATCTTAATACATTCTTCGTGGTTAAGAATGTAACACCATTCTTCTTCAATTTGTCATTCCTGGCATAATAGATCATATGATTATCTGATTCACAATGGCCAAAACCAGTCCATTTCAGCTCACTCATGCCTAGCATATCGATCTTCATGTGTTCCATGAAACAAGTACAATTGTAATGCTGTTGTTGTTTTGCTGTCGAGTCGGCCCCAACTCATAGCGACCCTCTGGTAGCATAGTGGCTAAAGCACTTGACTGCTAACCAGA
>NW_006922623.1:120513-143405 GCF_000298275.1 Orycteropus afer afer
TATTAGTTATTATATAGATTTATATGATTTTTTTAATGTAATTTTATCTGCCAGTGTTTGGAAGTCAAAGTCTAAAATTTTGAAGATTGAGTCCAGAATAAAGTGCTACAAATGATTGATTATCATGTAGATTTTTAGCTATAGCTCCAGTAGTAACATTAAATTTGCATCTTCTAAGATTCTAGTTAATTTAATAATACAGTTTTTTCAGCTGAAATTGAAAAGTGCTTTATACTGAAGTTCAGATTTCTGAAATTAGATGATACATTTTACAATGAAATACCCGTTTTTAATTGGTCAGATGTGTTCATAATTTATCTGGTAATTAATCACACTTAGACTATAAAGCTTTCACTGCTGGAAGTTTAGGATTAGTCCTTACCATATCTGAAAGAGCTATGTGTAATGCTTGCTTAGCCAAGACTCAGTTTATTCAAAAAGAGTAAATTGAAGCTCGAGTTGAATGACCCTTCCTAGCTGTGTGCCTATATAAAATATAACTTGAGAGTCAACTATTGGTCACTAACTTTATAAAGACATGTGTGTTGTTAATATTTATATTCTGAGGAGATTCAGTTGAAGCACAAAAAATTGCAATCCATTTTATGTTTGAAAGTTTTAGCCAATTGTTACCTAATTTGGTTTTGAAAGGTAGAGTTTCTCTGATTAATAATCTGGTATATTTTTCTTCCTAACAGCTGTGCTTATAGTATAGTACAAATAAAACAAAGAAATGAAAGTATTTTTTCTGGTACAAAGTAGTTTTATCTTTTCTAATTATTTAGATTTTAACTGTACATCTCAGCTGATAAAAATTTTTATTAGACTTTTTAAAATAATTATATAGGTAGTTATGATTTAAATTCCTACTTAATTAAAGATTGAAAGAAAAAGTATAACTTCTGTAGTTATATTTCTAAATCAGGTACTCTCCCCCTAGTGATAAGTTGAAGATTTTTTTAAATCATGTTTGCTAATTTGTTACTGATTAAGTTGAGTTCTTTGTTTTAGGAAGAATTTGGCTACAATGCAGATACCCAGAAGCTGCTGGCTAAAAATGGAGAGACGCTTCTTGGAGCCATTAATTTTTTCATCGCCAGTGTGAACACTTTGGTAAATAAAACTATTGAAGATACGTTAATGACTGTGAAACAGTATGAAAGTGCCAGGTATGTATAAATTTCCAATATATTGTCTGTTTTACAAATTGTATATAATTCAGTTAAGGTTTATGGTTGCAAACAGCCAACCAGCTGGTCAATATGGGCAGAAAAAAGATGCATTGGGAAATTATAAGGAAATTACACAGAACTAACAGAAAGGTGGGAAAACAACGTTCTGGAAAAAAGTGGGAATCAAAGCCAGAGTAATGCCTCAAAAGAAACCCCAAACCCACTGTCATTGAGTTGGATCCAACTCATAGCAACCCCTCCTTGGGTTTCCAAGGTGGTATCACTACAGAAGTAGATTGGCCAACGTGCCTTCCAAGGAGTGGCTGGTGGGTTTGAACCACCAACCTTCTGGTTAGCAGTCAGATGCCATAGGCAACTGTGCCACCAGAGATACTGACCTTATTTCCCTTAATTTTTACATTCAGAGTTTGTAAATTATATGAAAGTAAAAAACTTTAATTAGAGCTTCTCTTACAGTGCTGCTTAACCCCAGGAAGAAAAGTACTCTAAGTTTTTAAAATGAACTCTTCAATTCAAGATTGCCAATCTGAACTGAGTCCGTATCAATAAAGTTAGTAATAGTTGGTTATTTTATGGCTTATGTAAAACTTGCGGAGAACAGGTGTCCATATCTGAAAAGTCTCGATCACAATTGACTCCCTTGTTGGTGCTACTGTAGGCAAGTGTTGAAAGGACTATTGTTAGATTTTCTATACATGAAATACCAGAGGGCTAGGAAATACTATACAATGCATAATAGGGAGCATTAAAAGGCCACCCAGGCATTTGCCTAAATAACCACTTTTTATGCTGATTAAATAGATGACCCTTGATCTACAAGTCAGTAAATTCTAGTTTTGACAGAGAAGAAAATTCAGCTACTGAGAAACATTTAATTTGGGATTCTTTTTGAATATTCTCTTTCAGTAGGCAGTTTTTCAATCTTGGAGTTCTTAGCTACAGGGTTAGAACCACTCAATTCTAAAGCTAGTTCATAAACAGGACAGAAAAGTACAAACTCAAGCTGAGCTTAATGAATAAAATCATAAATTATAATTTGAACTAAAACTGAAAAATTAATAGGGTGGAATTATTTTTGCTGGTTTTTAAATGGTTGTCTGTTGGGTTCCTTTAAATAACCAAAGTTTCAAACATTTCTCTATATTGTGTAAAACTGAGATCTTTATACTTTAAAACAGATTTCTTATTATTAAGATGTGTACATAATTAAGAGGACCTCTAATAGCGTAATGCTTAAGGTATTTGACTGCTAACCAGAAGGCTGGTGGTTCAAACCCACCAGCCACTCCTCGGAAGGAAGATGGAGCAATCTACTTCCATAGTGATACTGCCTCAGAAACCCAAGGAGGGGCCACTATGAGTCAGGTCCGACTTGACGGCACATAACAACAACAACATAATTAAGATACGAAAATTTTAGGTTAAGTTCAAGCATGAAAATTTTAGGTTAAGTTCAAGTTTGAAGTCCATTGATCAAGAATAGAAGGCAAAAAACCAAATGTTTTTTCAGCTTTGAAACTTAATGGCAATTTTTTTTTTAAGCTCAGTAGTTTAACTTCAGTTATAGTAAAACTGGTTAGTATTGTTTAGAAATGTGCTCAGAGGATATTGAAGAATGTCAGACTATTTTTGTCTTTATAGTAAGTAAATCACCACATATTAGTATTTATTATAGTTTTACCTTTTCCTCTTATTTCTTACTGTTTTTAGCATATTTACTTCTGGCTGCTCCTCTTCTAAACTAGTCGTAATGATAAGCACTCTAAAGACAAAGTTTTTACCAAGTATCCTAAGTGATTTACATATATGAGGGTTTTGTGAAGATTAAATTATTATTTTCATATACAGATAGAAAACTGAATTACAAAGAGATGCAATATGTTGCTTACAGCCTTAGAGCAAGTGAAGGGCAGAGTAAGCAATTCAGTTTGGCTACAAAACCTAAAAATTTGACTAATTTTTCAGTACCAAGTCATTCTTGCCACCTAAAAGCCTTTGTCTCTTTCTTAGTTCTACTCCCATCATGCTGATTCAGAGACATTTGCCCATGCTCTTCCAACTGATATCCTTCCTTCTTATTTCAACTTCTACCCCAGTCCATCCTCCATTCCTTACACTACCACTAGTCATCTTTCTAAGTTGAACAAATAGAAGCATGTCACTTTCTAAATCAGAGGTCTTTAATGACTTCCCATCCCCAGTCCTACTGGATTAAATCTTATCTCTTTAGCATATCCGGTATGGCCCTGCTTAATCTGAGCACTGCTTAATTCCTTCCATTATCACATTCCAACTCAAAGTTCTAATAGGACTGAGTTGCTTCCCAAATATGTTATGGTATCTTACAAATCTGTGCCTTGCTCTCTATCTGGAATATTCTACCAATTTCCCTGCCCCATCCACCTAGTAAATTTCTACCGTCCTTCAAAGTATAATTCTAATATTTTAATTATGTTCTGAGCTTCTTTTTCAGACACCTAATTAGGTACTAGTTCCTCTTGAAAGCTTTGTAATATTGATGTTAATTAAATTAGAGGTCTCTTTGCTTCTTCTTAACTAAATACTGAATAGTGGAAGCTGCTGGTTGTCACTGTTTAATAAGCAAAATAGTATTGTACTTACACTGGTGCTGTGATAAAGTTATGTATGAGGTGCTGTGGGATCATAGAGTAGTGGTGGTGGAAGAACTATTTCAATTAGTGGTGGGAGAATATTAGGGGGAGACTTCTCAGAGAACAAAAGGTGGTAAGTGCTCTGTAATATAAACCATTATCACATTTAAATATTAATGTTACAGAAATCCATTTAGCACTGTGCTGTACAGTAAGGTAGCCACTAACCATGTAATTCTGTTGAGCCCCTAACATGTGCCTAGTCTGAATTGATCTGGGCACGATGGATTTTAAAAACTTGGTACAAAAAAAAAAAGAATGTAAAATAGCTCATTAACAATTTTTTTACATTGATTAAATGTTGCAGTGATAATGTTTTGGATATAATGGATGAAGTGAAATATTAAAAGAAATGAAATTAACTTTCTATTTAAGTGCTAGTAGAAAATTTTAAATTATGTAAATAGCTTGTATCATGTTTCTGTTGTACACTGCTGACCTAGACTATACTTTAAGGACCACTGACCCTCTGTAACTTCTTTTTACCAGATACTTTAAGTATGCCATTCTAAAATGTACTATACACAGCTGACTTTCCCATACCAAAATTTGCCAGTCCACATCAGGAATTGATCTTAATTCTTGGTCTTGTTAATGTCAGGTCTTGCGATCTAGTTTTTAAAACTGGTTTTAAATTTTGGAATTTTTTCTTGTCAGTTGATACTGTTCTTTGAATAGTTAAGAGATTTAGAAGCCTTTCTCCTCTTGCTTATATTAGTAACTCTTTGCATTTAAAGAAATAATTGGTTTCAAAAGCATAAGATATATAACATATCTGAGAAATATTATATTACTATGTAATAAGAGACTATTGCATATTTCCAGCCATCTCCAAAACATATTTTATAGTATATGTCACTTGTTATCTTCTTTCCAGGATTGAATATGATGCATATCGCACTGACTTAGAAGAATTGAATCTTGGACCACGTGATGCAACCACTCTGCCAAAAATTGAGCAGTCACAGCATCTGTTCCAAACACATAAGGAAAAATATGATAAAATGCGCAGTGATGTTTCTATCAAATTGAAATTTCTAGAAGAAAATAAGGTAAATTTATTCTTTATCTTCTGAGATCTTTCTGTAGACTTTAAAATGAAATTCCATGACAAAAGAAATGAATAGGAACTTTTCTTGTTCTTTTATCTCTCTCACAACAATCACAAAAAGGAATGCCATTTATAATTGGTATTTATTTTTAAAAGTACACACAATATACAGGCATACTTCATTTTATTACACTTCACAGGTACTGTGTTTTTTACAAATCGAAGGTTTGTTGCAATCGTGCATCAAGTAAGTCTTGTTAGTGCCATTTTTCCAACAGCGTGTGCTCACTTTGTATCTGTGTCTTATTTTGATAATTCTCACAGCATTTCAAACTTTCTCATAATGCTGTTGCACCTTAATAAACTACCAAAACCAAAAAAAAAACAAACTCATTGCCATCTAGTCCATTGTGACTCATAGCAAGCCCCATTGGGTTTCCGAGCCAGTAAATCTTTACAAAAATAGATTGTCCCATCTTCCTTCCATGGAGCAGCTGGTTGGTTTGAACTGCCAACCATATTAGCAGTCAAATGCCTTAGGCATTGTGCCACCACAGCTCCTTTAATGGACTACAGTATGGTATAAACATAATTTTTATATGCACTAGGACACAACAAATATTTTTGGTCTCGCTTTATTGCAATATTCACTTTATTGTGGTGGTCTGGAACTAAACCTGCAATATCTCCAGGATATGACTGTATTTACCTTCCTGTCATAAAAATCATCAGCAGCTGCACTGTTCCAGTCTTTCACATTTAACAGTTGGCCAAAAAAAATTCTTGATATTCAACCACTGAACTTCAAGTAGGTGTTGGTAGCAAGTGCTTTACAAAGTTAAATAATGATAAACTCTGCTCTAAATATTTTAAAACCTGTTTATTAGTGGTAGGTCCTGGATGGTGCAAAGAATTTGCTCTCACTCCTAGTTGAAATATTAGCAGTTTGAATACACTCAGTAGCACTGTGGAAGAAAAGCCTGGGAACTTACTTCCATAAGATTACAGCCACTGAAACCCCTAGAGATCACAATTCTACTCTGACATGCATGGGGTGGTCATGAGTTGGAATTGACTTAACAGCAATGGATTTAGTTTCTGGTTTTTATTAGTGGTAGGTACAAAAAACAGAACTCTTCTCAGTAATTGGTAAATGAGGAATGAATCATTTCAGGGTCCATCTTAAGGCTGTATTTAGCATAACCTAGAAAGAATAAGCCAAGAAATCCATTGTCTGTGTTGTTTTCATGTAATGTGAACATATCCAAGGACTAAAAGCATTGAGAGGTAAGAAAGACCCACTATAGACTTCATCTGGAGATGGATTTATATAAAATAGGCTCCTGAATTTTTGTTTCAGTAAAAGATTGTTTCCCATGTCTATTATTTATTCCATTACATGCTTGCTTAATTTTGTGTGGAGGATTGCAGTTTTGAAAATGGCAGAGCTAGTAGTGTGCATGGTACTGTCATTGAGTCCTAAGGAGATGGAGTTACACCATTACACATACTGGTAGTCCCTCCTCTTGTGCTCTCCATATCCTCTGAAGTCATGAAATGCCTTCAACCTTAGTCTCTTCCAGCTCCCTCTCTTAAAATTATTTTTCAGTACTTCCAGAAAACAGTATTATTTCTATTCTCCTTCATCAAAAAGAGCTTTATTGAATTCTCAATTATTATTTGTTGCTATCTTTTTGTTTGCCTTCATATTTTCTTAGAAACTCTTCTCACATTTTTAGGAGTCAGATACTCTCATTATTCCCACTTTATGGATGGTTTTGCATCATATTCTGTGATCATATATGCCCTTTATTTTACATCTTTAGGTACTCTGTCTCACTGATCTGGATGCTTCTCACCTGTCAGGAAGAGGTGCAGGACACACCTGGGCTCTCATTTTTTTCTGTACCTCGTTTTCCTAGATCCTGGCAACATCAAGATGAATATTTGTGCTGTGAAAAATAGGTTGAAAAAATTACTTAGAGCCCACCTGAATCTGGTGTTAATACTGCCTAAAATAGCCATATGTTGTGTCTGGAAAACAGCTGTGATGCTAATGCTCAGGCATAGGAAAGAGGAACAGAGGTGACAGTGGAAAAGAAATTACATCCTTTTTCTTCTGCCCTTCCTTTGCTTCACTTGTTTATTGTTTCCTCGTCTACTCTAGAATTGAGCAGTTTAGTCTGATGACTGAGTCCAGTGCAAATATGAACCACTACGACTCATCTGTCAGTTTGTCATACTTTGGTGGTTTGTGTGTTGCTGTGATTCTAGAAACTGTGCCACCAGCATTTCAAATACCAGCAGGGTCACCCATGGTAGGGAAGTTGCAGCAGAGCTTCCAAACTATGATAGACTAGGAGGAAAGGCTTGACAGTGTACTTCCAAAAATTAACCAATGAAAGTCCTAGGGATCACAATAGAAAATCGTCTAACACAGTGTTGGGAAATAAGCCCCTTAGGCAGCAGTGGGCTCAAGCATGTCTGTGATCATAAGGATGGCACAGGACCGAAAAGTGTTTTGTTGTTGTACATGGGGTCATCATGAGTCACAGCTGACTTGACAGCAACTAACAACAACAAAGAATATGAAAACCTGAGTTCCATCCTCACATGTACCACCTGCTAGCTTTGTGACAAGGTGTATAATCTATCCATGCTTTTATATTCTCTTGAAAATAGGTAAATAATACTTTCTGATGAGCAAGTAAAAAAAAAAGGAAGATCCTCTATAAAGTGTAAGATACTGTTTATAGGTATTGTGGGACAGAATTCTGTATGCCAAGTGCTTTGCTAGGGGAGGGGATGAAGGAGAAGAAAGATAAAAGTTCATGATCTTAGGGTGTTACAAAACGATGTTGTTGCTAGATGCAGTTGAGTTGGCCCCAACTCATACAACAAAATGAAACACTGCCTGGTCCTTTTCCAGAAATGTATCACTGCTCCTCATAAGGTTTTCACTGGCCAATTTTCCAGAAGTGGTTGACCCCGTCCTTCTTCCTCATCTGTTTTTTTCCTGGAAGCTCCACTGAAACCATGGGTGACCCTCCTGGTATTTGAAATACCAGTGGCAAAGCTTCCAGCATTATAGCAACACACAGGCCACCGCAGTATGACAAACTGACAGATGAGCAGTGACACAAAAATAAAAGATGGTGGTGTTTTCTAGAGGTTATCATCTTCACACCTTCCCTGGTGGCTTTTTACTTTACCTGTGTGCTGATTGCCTTGTGTCTTTTTAACTGATATGGACAAGAACAAGGTTAGGGTGTGACAAGAAACATGAACTGTATTCATTTGAAATGTTAAATCATGCACTTTGGCATTACATTAGCAATAGTTTTCGATGTAAGTGAGGATAGTGAGTTGTCTGAATACATTTGGATGTGTGTCCTACTCAGTGCTCTTACCTAAAATAATCAGATTAGTTGCCAAAGGAAGATAATATGCTGCTGAAGACAAATACTTGAATCATTTGACAATGAAATATCATTTGTTTTGCCATAATACTTCAGACTTGGAATTTACAGTGATTTCATACTCCTTTGTCATTGCCCAAGATACCTTTTTAATGCTCCTTCTAGTGATCCTTCTCTAACATTGTACTATTTTGTCTTTAAGGATAAAGAAGCACAGTGATGTAACTTTAGTATCTGTAGTGTTCTCTATTCATAGCAATAAGCACGTAGCTGTTATCTAAATATATATTAACGCAACAATGCAACACACTGCTATCAAGTCAGACCTGACTCATAGTGACCCTTCCTTGGGTTTCTAAGGCGGTATCACTACAGAAGTAGATTGCCCAACCTTCTTTCTAAAGTTATTTAAAATACATTGGCGGTGGTATTAAGGCATTAACACAAGTTAGAAAACTAAAGCACTCCCAGTAATAAACCACCCTGGCAACAACTTAAGAACTTAATAAATGGTAGCTGCTGGTATTTGAGGTAAAAGTGTTATTGTTACAATCTTGTTGGGGAGAAAATACATTCCAGTGAAAAGTTAACAAATCATTCAAAGAAATATGTGCAAAGTTCCAAATAACTGGCACAGATGATAAGTTCAGGAGCAAAAATAATCACTGGGCTGTGCTGGCCTGTTCAAAGTAATCTTCAGAGATCCATGGAAGAGAGAAGACTTCATCTCAGCCTTGAGATATCAGAAGGATGGGCCTTAAAGAATTGAAGGGAGACCCTTCTTGGCAAGGCTGTGAACTGCGTGTCAAAGTAAAAGGTATCTTTAAACCAGAGTGATCGAGCCTTGACTACTTACATAAAGACCTCAGAAGGAAGGCACATTGAACAGGGAAGAAAGAGGCAGACACCGTTGTGGCCAGCCAGGTCATCTCTGTATATTTTAAGTGTCAGTTACATGGCTTTTACACCAACTTTATCTTACAGGCACTCAGGAATTTTTAAAGATGGAAGTGACAGAAAAACTTTTGTGTATTAGAAAGATTCGTTGGCAACATACTTTAAAGGAAGAAAGAAAGTAGAAACAAATCAGCAGAAATCTTTCATAGCCAAATGAAACATTTAAGATGTAGAACTAGGTTCCTGACATAGTAGTTGAAAGGAAGGGATACAGTGATTTCAAGACTGTGTGACAGGGATTAGGAAATCAAAATAAGAAGCTGGTTTGGCTGGAAAGGGTGGGAATTTGTTCTGTTTAACCCAGTATTAAGTTTGAGATGATGACAAGACATGCAAGTGGAAATGAATGGTAGGAGGCTGATGGTGTGGGTTCGGAGTTTGGATGAGAATAGTCAGGGCTTCAGAGATAAAAAATTGAAAGTCATTGCATTGAAAATATCTGTCATTTTCACATCTTCTCTTCATTTGACCTTTTAAAAAAAAAAAAAATAGAAAATTGCCTTTTTCTCTCAAGGATTTTATGTTCTTAGATGCCTTTCCACAGTTGCCACTAAGCCAAGTTTCAATTTGAACTTAGTAATCAGCTTTGTCTAAAATAATATCTATAAAGAAACTTTGGTGTTTTTTTTTTTTTTTTTTCCTAAACTCTTCAAAACTATAAAGAGGTATTGTTGGTTCTGTTATTTTAAGCAGTAACTATAATTTGGATAAAGACATAGATCTATTGCAAAACTTTTTTTTCTGTTAATGTTCTTGTGCAACTTTTACCCATTCCTTTTATATTAACAACTTTAAAAAAAGGGAGGAAAGAGCAAACCTTTAGGCCTAGGAAGTATCTATCATCCTTGTTTGCTTTCTTGACCTTTTGAAAAGCCTTAAATCTAGAGTTTTTTTTGGTGGTTTTTTTTTCCCCCCTTTAAACTACAACTGAATTTGGACTTCAGTATCTCTTTTACATATAGTTCTTAGGTAATCTGCCTAGTACTTGAATTTTAGCAAAATATAGTTTGCTTTTCTTAAATATTATATATTGAATTTTTAAAAAACAAATTATCTGAAACATCAGTGAGTGTGCCACTCTTTTGTAATTTTATGATGACTTACTTCAGCATATGGAGCTGTTTTTAAAACCTTTTTTTCTTTTTGCTTTCTGTTCTTTTTGGGTGTCTTCCCATAGCAACAGTTCTCTTCTAAACTGAGGGGCCACATAGCCAATTAGAAGAGTACATAAAGTAAAAGCAAATAAATGGTCCTTGAGTAAGGACAGAACTAACAGCCAGTCCTGTGATGATTCTATAAATTTTAGAATTTTAGTGACCAAACATTGTAAGATTGCTTCTGTTTATTTCCTTCTTAGAACTTTTTTTTCCCCCCCAAAAAAAAGATTGTAGGGGTTTGGGCAGTTGGTTCTTAGCTATATCTAGACATATTTGAGGTGTTTAAATATGCTTGGAGCTCTGGTAGCATAGTGCCTAAGGCACTTGACTGTTAACCAGAAGGCTGGCGGTTCAAACCCTCCAGCCACTCTTCGGAAGGAAGGTTGGGCAATCTATTTCCATAGTAATACCACCTCGGAAACCCACCAGCGACAACAGGAGGGGTCACTATGAGTTGGGGCTGAGTTGACGGCACATAACAACAACAACAACAAATATACTTAGTCTAGCCTTCCTTCCTTCTGGCAAAACAAAAAGGAGATGTATAAAATACAAATGTACAAATTTCTAAGTGCATGCATTAATGATGAGTGATAAATGCAAATATGTTCTTCACTTACTCTTAATGGAAAACTTCAGTTCTTCTACTATTCACAATATATACTTTCCATATCTCAATCTATCTCCTTAATATAGTTGTGTTTACCTTTAACCTTCCAAAAAACCCACTGCCATCGAGTCGATTGACCCCATAGTGTTTCAAAGGCTATAAATCTTCATGGAAGGAGACTGCCTCATCCTTCTCCCACAGAGTGGCTGGTAGGTTGGAACCACTGACCTTTTGGTTAGTAGCCAAGTGTCTTAAGCACTACACCGGCAAAGCTACTTACCTTTAACCTTTGCAACCCTTATTAATTTTTCATATTCTCACCCTTGTTAAATTAACAACATTGAACTGCTTATCTGTAAGAGAAAAACTAAACTCTTCTGATGTTTCTTCTTTCATAAGTGTTTCTCCTTTTTTAGACCTTTAAATAATGTGACTTGAGTTATTGTGTGGCTTAAGTAAGTTTGTTGACCTTTTATTGTTCCATTCAAGGTTCAAAACAAGTCGATGAGAGCTAAACTATGACCTTGATTGTATCCTACCTGTGTTTAGAAACCATCCAAAGAATAGATTTGACACATTGAACACCAGTGACTGAAACCCAAATGCATTGTGGGATGACATCAAGAACATCATCCATGAAGAAAGCAGAAAGTCATTAAAAAGACAGGAAAGGAAGAAAAGATCAAAATGGATGTCAGTAGACTGACTCTGAAACTTGCTCTTGAATGGAGAATAGCTAAAGCAAATGGAAGAAATGACAAGATAAAAGAACTGAACAGTAGATTTCAAAGAGCATCTCGAGAAGATAAAATCAGTTATTATAATGAAATGTGCAAAGACCTGGAGTTAGAAAATCAAAAGGAAAGAACATACTTAGCATTTCTCAAGCTGAGAGAACTGAAGGAAAAATTCAAGCCTCGAGTTGCAATATTGAAAGATTCTATGGGTAAAATATTGACTGATGCAGGAAACATCAAGAGAAGGTGGAAGGAATACACAGAGTCACTGTACCAAGAAGAACTGGTCTATGTTCATCCATTTCAGGAGATGGCATATGTTCAAGAACTGATGGAAGAAATGAAGGAAGAAGTCGAAGCTGTACTGAAGGAATTGGCAAAAAACAAGGTCCCGGGAATTGACAGAATACCCAATGAGAGGTTACAACAAACACTAGAAGCACTTATTCATCAATTGCAAGAAATTTGGAAAACAGCTACCTGGCCAACTGACTGGAAGAGATCCATATTTGTACCCATTCCAAAGAAAGGTGATCCAGTAGAATGTGGAAATTATCTAACAATATCATTAATATCACATGCAAGTAAAATCTTACTGAAGATAAATGGTTGCAGCAGTATATTGGCACAGAACTTCCAGAAATGCATGCTGGATTCGGAAGAGAATGTGGAACGAGGGATATCATTGCTGATGTCAGATGGATCTTGGCTCAAAACAAAGAATACCAGAAAGATGTTTACTTGTGTTTTATTGCCTATGCAAAAGCATTTGATTGTGTGGATCATAACAAATTGTGGGTAACATTGAGAAGAATGGGAATTCCAGAACACTTAATTGTGCTCACGAGGATCCTATACAGGAGGCTGTCATTCAAACAGAAGAAGGGGATACTGCATGGTTTAAAATCAGGAAGGGAGTGCATCAGGGTTGTGTCCTTCCACCATACTTATTTGTGGTAGTTAGGTTATGTGTCAACTTGGCTGGGCCAGGTTTTGAGTGGCTGGGCAGCTGCATGTAGTATTCCCCATGATAAGACTGGTAATCAACTCAATGGTGGAATCTACTCTGAGTAGCTGAGTAGCTACCTTAGCAATGTGGTCTGCTCCAGGTATATAAGGAGAAGCTTTAGGAATGGTCTCTAGCTTGTGGCACGCTTGAATCCTGCATATAGCTGAGCTGTTATTCAGAAGCCTGCCATGTTGTCTGCAGATCTTGGGACTCTTAGTGAACTTGAATCAATGGCCTGCCATGTGGTTTGGTAATATCGGGACTGTGCCATTTTTACTTGTTGACCTTGGGTTTGTCAGCCTCAGCAGTGAGCAGCTGCCTGAGTGAAGAAAGCCTTCATCAGCTTCAGTGGGCTGGGAACAAGAGGCAGAGCTTAAGTCCAAGGTAGAGGGGCTTTCACCCAGCCCCTAGAGCCTGACACTTTGAACTCAGACTTTTAGCCTCCAAAACTGTAAGAGAATAAACACCTATTTTTAAAGCCACCCATTTGTGTAATATTTCTGTTAGAGTAGCATGAAATAACCAAAACATTATTCAATTTGTATGCTGAGTAAATAATCCACGAAGCTGGGCTGTGTGAAGAAGAATGTGGCATCAGGATTGGAGGAAGACTCATTAACAATCTGTGATATGTAGATGATACAACTTTGCTTGCTGAAATTGAAGATGACTTGAAGCACTTAGTGATGAAGATTAAAAACTACAGTCTGCAATATGGATTATATCTCAACATAAATCAAAAATCCTCACATCTGGGCCAATAAGTAGCATGGCAATAAATGGAGAAAATATGGAAGTTGTCAAAGATTTCACATTACTTGATCCACAATCAACACCAATGGAAGCAGCAGTCAAGACATCAGATGATGTACTGCACACTGGGCAGATCTGCAAAAGACCTCTTTAAAGTACTGAAGAGCAAAGATGTCTCTTTGAAGACTAAGGTGCTTCTAACCCAAACCATGGTATTTTCAGTTGCCTCATATGCATGTGAGAGTTGGACAGTGAATAAGGGAGACTGAAGAAGAGTTGATGCTTTTGAGTTGTGGTGTTGGCAAAGAATACTGAAAGTATTCTTTGGACTTCCAAAAGAACTAACATGTCTGCCCTGGAAGAAGTGTAGCCAGAATGCTCCTTATAAGTGAGAATGGCCAGACTTCTTCTCACCTGCTTTGGTCATGTTGTGAGAAGGGATCATTCCCTGAAGAAAGATACCATATTTGGTAAAGTGGAGAGTCAGTGAAAAAGCGGAAACCCCTCAGTGAGATGGATTGACACAATGGCTGCAACAGTGGTCTTGGGTATAGCAAGTACTGTGAGGCTGGCACAGGACCAAGCAGCATTTCATTTTCTTGTACATAGGGTCACTATGAGTCAGAGCTAACTCAACGACACCTAACAACAACAACATATATATAGTTGTGGTGACTCAGTTTTATGCTAATACATACTGTAATAGGAAGTACGCAAAGCCTGGTGCTTAAAAATACACTATCAAGGTTTGGAAAAGCCTTGAAGGGCATAGATACTATTTGTTTGCTAAAACTGCTTTGGAGAAGAAAAAGTATAAAGTGAATTTAAAAGTTGCCAGAGTTTAAGGAGCATATTAATCATTACCTAATATGTACAAGCAGATACATACTTAAATTTCTTTTTCCCATTATCAAAAAGAACCCCAACATCTTGCTGTTTGGACTCTTAAAATATTCATGCCAATGACTTAATGTCATGTTTATTTCTGTAACTTGAGACAAAACAATGTTAACCTCTTGTTATTGCCTATATGTCTAGTGAAATTAAGTTAAAAGAACCCTCACCAACCTAGTTGCTATGAAGTTAATTCTAGCTTATGGCAGCCCCATGTGTGTCAGTAGAACTGTGGTTCATATAATTTTTAGTGGCTGATTTTTCAGAAGTAAATCTCCGGGCCTTTCTTCTAAGATACCTTTGTGTAGACTCGAACCAGCAACTTTTGGTTAGCAGCCAAGTGCACAACCTTTTGGGCCACCCAGAGACTTTAACACATATACAAACTATGGTAAATGTTGTAAAGGGAAAATAAGAAGATAGAGGATGTCATGTGAGTATATAAAGAAGACCTAGCTTAGTCTAGGATTGTGAAAGTTTTCCCTGAGGACATGACATTGGGGCTGAGATCTAGAAGGGAGGAAGGGGTTGTTAAATAGAAGAAACAGCATATGCAAAGGCTATTTAAAGGTCACCATGGTCAGAGCGTAACGGGGACAAGAAGCTCTGGGTGAGGCTGGAGAGATGGAGAGGTAGGTCATGCAGAGCTTATAGAACGAAACTTCGATGAGATTGGGGAAAAGCATGAATTCAGTTTTAAACATGTTTAAAGTTACTTGCCTTTGCAATATTGAGGAAGAAATCAGTGAGTAGGTAGTTGAATATATGAGTCAGGGCTAGAGATAATTAAGTTGTGAGTCTTTAGATATTAAGATATCTAGATATTTAGATATCTTTAGATATTAAGTTGTGAATTACCATAAGGTAATTGAATCCTTTAGCTTGGATGAGATTACCTAATGAGAGACAATATAATGAAAAGAGAAGGTCTAGGTCTGAACTTTGAGAAATTAGAAGAGGAGTAGTGCAAAAGGGACAGGGAGGTGGTATCTTCTGACCTCCTCTAACTACACAAGAGGAAGTCAGAATCACCATCAGCAGCCCAGGGCCTGTTCTGATGAGGCAAGACATGCCAACACCCCTCCAGCCCTCTTACTAACCTTGACCCCAGCCTGCCCTCCTGAAGTACCCACCACCTCTCTCCTGGGTTTGATAATTCACTGCAGTGGCCACACACAACTCACAGATTATGGGGTTTATTAGGGGAGCAACAGGCTACAATTCAAGTTCAGGAACATGTGCCATCTCTCTCAGCAGTGAATCTCTCAGCAGTGTGTGTCTCAGCAGCACGTCTCTTTTAGCTGGCAGTCAGAGATTCCGTCCTCTGCCTCTATGAGGGCTCATTTTAAGCCTGGCAGAGTGGCAGAACTAACCAATCCTAGCATCAGAATTCTACACACCTGGGAGAGAGCGAACTTCCCAGAAAATTACTTCCTGCTGCTCTCAACACAAACACCCCAGGTGTTTAACAAGTAACTGCTCATTTGCTCATGGCAAAGTGGGAGTTACAAAGACTATGGCTAGAAAAGCCATACCATGTCATTTACTACATTGCAAGTGGTCTGAGAGTTAAGAAGAAAATCAGGAGACTCAAAGGAGAGAATGTTTCAGGAAGGAGGAGAATGGTCAGTGTTGTCAACTGCTACTGAGTAGTCAAGTAATGTAAGTCTGAAGTGGGATTTAGCAACATGGATGTCATTGGTGAGAGCTTGTAAGGGGAGAAATGAAAGAAGAAACCAGTTTAGTCTTTTATATTTGTTTTGTGTGTGTGTATTTAAAATAGTGTGCCATGTATTTTTCCAAAATGAGTCTCAACTGGATTTTTATTTTCCAAAAAGGTCCAAACATAGTCCGAACCCATAATTTTTCTCTTAGCTTAAAATCGAATGTGACAGAATAGAAAAACAGTTAACTTGCTAGGGCACAAGTTCCCTACATCATTCTTAAATGGCAGATTCAAAATTATATATTTCCTTTTATTTAAGAAAATATTTTTACATATGGTATCTTATTTACCACTGCTAGTGATATAGCTTCCAGGTCCCTTTAAAATTTTTTCTAAATCTACATGGAGTAGGAAAAATACGCCTGTGGTTTGCATTGCCTCCTTTCTTTCATTAGAAATGAGTTGAAATTAAGTATCCTCATATAATCCATGCAGTTTAAAAGAATTACAAGCTGTGAGTTGATTTTGAAATGACAGTCATCCAATCCATACCTCTCCAGAATTAATCAGAGTAATTTGCATTTGTCAGTGGGTGATAACACATTAGGGAGTGCCAGGGAGAGAGCACACTAAGCTAACCAATTGCGCTATAATTTTGAGAAGTATTTTCTACACAAATTTAGAAGTCTTCCAGGAAGAATAGCTTTATAATCATGAATTGCTGTTTTTGTAGATTTGGCTTGTTTCTTTTTTTGCAATTGTAAGGTACTTTTACCTGTTTTCTGACCCTTTCTAGTTAGAAACTACCAATTTATTTGGAGGGCAGGATTGGGGGAGATTTGTTTTTCTGTTGTATATGTTTGAGGGGAGGAGAAGGGTTGTTGTTTTCATTCTGAGCAAGATTACATCTTTCATTTTAAGGCAGAAGTCATTACAGAAATAGATTTCACTTATAAAAATGTACTGTTTAACTATTATTGCTACAAGCAATGATAGTGTATCTATTCTGGTTGATACCTATGTACTCCTCACCAAGTCAGTTTGCCAGATTTTATGATAAATAAATTTTCAATTTTTACTGAGTTAGTAATCTGCATTGGTTTGGGTGGTGATGGTTATGGCTATGATATTAATGTACTTTGTTAGTTCTTTGTAGTTACACTCTCTTCATATTTACTTAAAAGTAAAATCTTAATTAGTATTTCTGAGTAAAATCTCACAAGACTTTGAGAGTGTTTTAAGATTTTGACACTGCAATGTTCTTTTTAACCTTTCCTTGAAATTCTTTTACTTAGTAATGACTCAACACTTTCAGGTTGACCATAAATTCCTTTATCTATACTTGGCTTTCTTAGATTAAAAACATTTTTCTCTTTATTTTTCTTATACCTAGTAACATTCTGAGTTTCTCTTTTATTTATTTCTTTAAATTTTCAAAAGAGTTTTCTTTTTTTTTAAACAACATTACTCAGTAAATTTTTTAAGGAACTTATTTTGGGTTTATTGTTGTGCCTAAGCCTAAAGAAATACCGCATAGATGTATTACAAATTCCTTGCCAATAGGCAGCTTAATAGAGGACATTTAGTAAAATCTGTTATATACAGTTAATGCGCTCAGCTGCTATCTAAAAGTGTGGAAGCTCAAGTCCACCTGGAGGCACCTGGGAAGAAAAGCCAGGTGGCCTACTTCCAAAAAATCAGCCATTGAAAACCCTCTGGAGCACAGTTCAACTGTGACACATATGAGTCACCTTGAGTAAGACTGGCTCAATGGCAGCTGTTTCCTTGTAGAAATGTTAAATTTACCACAAGAATAAAATATAGAATTTGATTTTAAAAAAAAATGTTAGTGTGAGTTGGAAGTATCTGCTAGACTCGGGTGGTGATATGGCTTGAGCAGAAACCACACAAGAATAGACAGCATGTACATAGGTGAGGAAGGGTCAGGAAAAGGTTTTTTTTTTTTTTTAAAGAAATCCTGGATCGTATATTTTAGTAGATTTGTAAACTTTTGTTAATCTGTTCTCTTCTTAAAGCAGAGGACAGTATTACTGCTTATGTATTTTTTTTTAAGAAAATAATGGTTTTATAACACATTTCGATGAAACTTTTCCATCAGGTTTTTAAGCAATTGTTAGGTACATCAGTGGAGCTCTAGTAGCATAGTGCCTAAGGCACTTGACTGCTAACCAGAAGGCTGGTGGTTCAAATCTACCAGCCACTCCTCGGAAGGAAGGTTGGGCAATCCTACTTCTGTAGTGAGACTGCCTCGGAAACCCACGGGAGGGGTTACTATGAGTCGGGGACAACTTGACGACACATAACAACACAACAGGTACATCAGAGCATCAACTTTTTCTAAGTTGTATAAAATATTGGGTTCTTAATCTTAAAAACAAAATTTCCAAGATAAAATTCAATGCCATGGTAATAAACAAAACCTATTTTGTATTTTCTGAGTGTGGATGGGCCATAATTTGACTACAAATTTCTGTTGCTCAGTGTCAAAAAGCTAATGAGCACAGGATCTGGTCGTCTGTGTGGTGATTTTACAGTCCACTCCTGATTTACCACTTAGCAGGTAGCTCCATCTGGCTTTCTGTTTCTCTGGTAGCATAGTGGATAAGACACTTGCCTGCTAACCAGAAGGCTGGCGGTTCAAACCCACCAGCCACTCCTCGGAAGGAAGGTTGGGCAATCCTACTTCTGTAGTGATACTGCCTTGGAAACCCAAGGAGGGTCGCTATGAGTCAGGTTTGACTCGACGGCACATAACAACACAACAACAACATGCTGTAAACTTGGAATTTAGAAACCTACAGAGTCTGCAGCATCTGCCTACATTATTTCCCTCTTCTTTCTTGGTTTCATGTATATTTTGTGAGTACCTGAACAGACTGGGACTCATTCTTCACTTGAGAAAAGGGATGGAGTAAGGATAGGAGAGAAAGTGTAGAACAGATAAGGGGAGGAAAGTAGTGGTGAAATTTCCTTCAGTTTCTATTCACTATAATCTCCTATGCCTTCCTGGAATTGTCCTACACCTAAAAGTATACCTATAGACTTCTACCTAGTTTTACGAAGGTGCATCCAGTACTCTCAAATCCATGATTGTCAGACTTCTGTTTTAAGTTAATGACAATTTCCTGACTCTTTTTTGAACATAATCTTTACACTTCTCACCTAATTGATAAAAGGAAAGATCCAATTCTTTAACTGTTCTGCACCTGAGTTAATTTTGGCCTGGGAGCTCAGATGCTATTTGAATAGTTTATGCTACTTAATGTCTCTTCTGTGAACCCTGGTGGTACAGTGGTTAAGTGCTTGGCTGCTAAATGAAAGGTTTGATGGTTCAAACCCACTCGGCACTCTGCAGGAGAAAGATGGTAACACTGTGCTTTCATAAAGATTACAGCCTTGGAAACCTTTTGAGGCAGTTCTCCTCTATCCTGTAGAATCATCATGAGTCAGAAGGTGAGTTGGAGGTGTAATGTCTCCTCTAACAACAAAGTTTCTTTCTTTCTTCCCCTATGTGTGCCCTGGAACTTTCTTCATTAAAGGCTGTTATGATTGCTTGCTATCTGTTTCTTTCCCTAGAGGTAAATAAGACCCTGGGTGCATCTGTACAGCATTTCCTTCCTACAGTAATAATTGAGTAAATGGATGGACACTGATCTTTGAATAATCTGTTATGGAAGAAGTTCTCAAAAAGAGTTTTGTATATTTTACATATATATAAAATCTGTGAATTAGATGATCATATACTAGTACGCACACAGATGATACTGAGATCCAGAGAGGTTAAGTAACTTGACAGCCAGGCCAGGATTCAAATTCAGATCTATCTGACTCTAGAGCCCTGTTTTGAGTTAAACTTAATACTATATTGCTACTCAAGGTAAGGTTCTTAAGATAGCTGAAGAAGATGGGAGAAAACAGAAACCATATTGATCTTCTAAACCAGGAGCTCTGGAAAGGAAGGAAGAGAAATGAGGCAGGCAGGCAGGCAGGGAGAGAGGGAAGGGGAGGAAACTAACACTGTCAAACATAGAACAAAAGGTGGTAGATATTTTTGCTAAGAGTGGGAAAAAATCTAATTCACAATTTTAATGTATCATTAGATAAGAATTATAAAGCATTACCTCAGTTTTGTGACATTGTTATGGAGTGTAAAGATTATAATGTTCTATTAGTTATCTTACTTTTTTTCAGAACAGGAAACTGCCGTCTTTTTTTTTTTCCTTCTATCACACGTCTTTTTTTTTTTTTTTAAACTTTTTGCCTGTTAGGGATTTGTTGAAACCTATCTCAATGAGTCAGAAAAATAAAATCTCTTCTTCCACCCCCACTTGTAACTCCTATTTGTCTTTCCTTCTTTCACTCCTTTCCCAATGCCCACACCCATGTTTCTGATAGTGGTTCTCTTTCTCAACTGGTGGTTGCTTTGACGTGACAGGCATCTCTAAGACTATTATGAACTAATAAAATTATACTTCATAAACTTAATAAAAGTCCAAGACAGGTACACTTTCCTGCTTATTACTTTCTCACTTGTTCTTTACTTACTCAAAAGAGAGAAATGATTGTACATTTTTAAATATTTGGGGGTAAAGAAAGAAATTAATGCTTTACATATTATGAGTTAATGAGTGATTTTTGTATTTGCCTTTCTTCATATTTATAAGCCAAGTTACTTGTCCTGATGCTTTTGTACACCTAATGTAAACTCCTATTTTTATAGAACTTTTGGAAGAGCTGATAATTACTTTTAAAGAACTTGACCATTGTAAATATATTAAAACTAGTGACTTGTTTTAACTAAAAAATTACATCCTCCTTTTATTTTTTTATTACTTCAGTATCTTTGAATAAGGAAGTTGGTAATCTAAATTTGATTTGTTAAAAAGTTCATCTGGTAGAAATAAAGTACCTTTTTTATGGTTTTGATACCTACAAAGTAATTTATCTTTAGGTTTTTCAGGTAGTAACTTTGTAAATAATATTTATCTTCTATTGATATGTAGGAGCTCTGGTAGCATAGTGCCTAAGGCACTTGACTGCTAACCAGAAGGCTGGCGGTTCAAACCCACCAGCCACTCCTCGGAAGGAAGGTTGGGCATTCCTACTTCCGTAGTGATACTGCCTCGGAAACCCAAATAGGGGTCGCTATGAGTCAGGGCCGACTTGATGGCAAATAACAACAACAACAATATTGATATGTAAGGGAGCTCTGGTGGCATAGTGCCTGAGGCATTTGACTGCTAACCAGAGGCTGGCAGTTCAAACCCACCAACCACTCCTTGGAAGGAAGATTGATTTTCAGTGTAATCCACTTGGTATCATCTATTAATCTTGCTCTTAAATTCCTCTTCCCCAGTTTCTGTTTAAAACTCCAGATAGTCTCCCTGCATTAGTAGTCGGTGTTGGAGTTTGTTTTGCCCTTTAAGAATTAAAGTACTGTATGGTATGTTTTAGATCACTCAGCAGATGTTCCTGTAGTGGTTTTTCTTATATCTGATTGAGTTGCTCATTGTTTGGCAGACCTTTATGAACGTTCTTTGTCATTGAATTCACAATGATTTAGTGTCTTTCTAAATTACTGCAATTGTCTCTAATGTTCAGTTTTGAAATTTTGTCAAATTTATCACCCATCTCATTTCTGTTTGAAATTGTTAAATCTGTACTCATTTGCTCCTACTTTAAATTTCTGCTTTCTGGTTGTATTTTACTTAATGCTTGTAAGTACTCTAAATCTTTTCTGTTATAACTTAACCAAAAAACTAAACCAAACTCACTGCTGTCAATTCTAACTCATAGCAACCCCTTCTTGGGTTTCCGAGGCAGTATCTCTATGGAAGTAGATTGCCCAGTCTTCCTTCTGAGGAGTGGCTGGTGGGTTTGAACTGCCAGCCTCTGGTTAGCAGTCAAATGCCTTAGACACTGTGCCACCAGAGTTCCTGTTAGGGTATACAGAAATAAATAGTCCAATAATGATTTTATCATACTCTGTAAATATGGAGTGATGTTACATATATTTTATATACTGAATTATTCTTCACAATTTTAGAAAGAATTATCTTTCACTTCTTTTATCTGTTCCAGCTTGTATTTGATCCCTGTCCCAAGGATGTTTAAATGCTACTTTAGGGCCAGAGATAAAATTAGAAAGGAAGCAAAATGTATCTTTTCTAAGGCACTTGACTGCTAACCAGAAGGCTGGTGGTTCAAACCCTAGCCTAGCCACTCCTCCTTGGAAGGAAGATTGGGCAATCTACTTCCATAGTGGTACTGCCGTGGAAACCCAAGGAAGGGTTTTTATGAGTCGGATCATAGAGACAGTGGCCACTTTTGGAAGTAGGCCCACCAGTGGCAGTGAATTTGGGTGCTTGGTTTTGGTTACCATTTAAATACTCCCAACTTTCCCACACCTTTTTTGTTTGTTAATTTATTTCAAACTTTGTTTAAAATCTCTTCAGAATGTTTTGGCTTATGAACAGAGGCAGGTTGGTGTAGGTGAAAGCACATGGACCAGCTTTGGAATAACACATTCCTCAGTTTCTCAAATTCTAACCCATCTTCTTTTTAGCTATCTAGCCTTGTTGTTGTTATTTGCCATCGAGTCGGCCCCGACTCATAGCAACCCCTCCTTGGGTTTCCGAGGCAGTATCAGTACGGAAATAGTATTGCCCAACCTTCCTTCCGAGGAGTGGCTGGTGGGTTTGAACCGCCAGCCTTCTGGTTAGCAGTCAAGTGCCTTAGGCACTATGCTACCAG